>NC_133621.1:81371420-81671420 GCF_048593235.1 Sminthopsis crassicaudata | reverse complement strand
CTGCCTTATCTTGTAAAAGCTATAGCTGCTCTTCTATAGATCTTGCATACTTTAGTTTACAGAGTCCCAAATTAAAGTAATGTGCTAACAAGCTACATTGTAAAGAGGGTTCGAAGCACTTAATGATTCCTATGAGCTTTACTCTTCTCAAAATGCCCCAGTACTGTATTGAGCTTCTCTTCAGCAATCAGTGACTGGCTCCTGGCCCTCTCTGTCTGATCCTCTATCTCTTCCTCACTCCTACTTAAATCATACCAAGATCTTTTCCTCTCTACATTAAAATCCTAAACCAATAGTCTTTCCATTATTCCATGCTAACAATAGTTATTTCTTTATTCACCCATTTTCTACTTACTAATCATACTAAAAACTCCTTGAGAGTAAAGACTATACTATTTATCTTGATACTTCCAGCACAGAACAGAGCCCTATGCATTTCTTATAAGTGCTTTTGATTAATATTGATAAAGATGGTCTTGAGGAAATGTGATTAGACAATAACATAGATGGGTACTGGTTTTGTTTACCCAAAAGAAGCCTAATAAATGAGTTTCACTGTTTTCCCATTGCTTTCTATCTCTTGTGCAGTCTCTCATTTCCTGCCTTTTAATCATATTTTGCAAAACATTAGTTATTTCATTCTTATTCCTTTTGATAGGACATTTCATTCGAGATTATGCAAAATACAGAGGAGAGGCAGGGAAACATGACATACATTTTCATATTTCATTGGCCATTCAAAATACCGGATAGTAAAATTCCTACTCTGTTCAGTCAGTTTTATTCAAGAGCAACCCCACTACCTACTTTTCTGCATGAAAATGATATGGGACAGTGTAAGTAGGTATTCTAGTTCAGCATTTCATAGCCTCTCAATAAATTTCTAATTGATCTACTTTTCCCTAGTCTCTCTCTTCTCTAATCTAACCTCCATAAACCTGATATTAATATTACTATGATATTACTACATACTCCCCTTATAAAAAATCTTCAGTGGCTCCCTATTGCCCCTAGAACAAGATGCAAAATCATTATCCAAATATTTAGCATTCTCCACAAAAAAATAATTTTTAAAATCATATTTCATATAGTCAAAATATTTTCTTCTTTCATAATTTTCTCTCCCAATCCATGTGACCTTCTAGTTTTTCCTATTCATGGAATTCCACCCTACTCCATCCTCCTTCTGCCTTTGAACAGATTTTAGACTGAACAACTAGAAGGGAGCTCAGAAGTCATTTCTATCAATTTTCTCACTTTACAGAGGGAATGCTTCTATCAAAACACAACTCAAGTGTTGCATGAGGCCTAATTTAGAATTGGGAGGAAACAGAGGCTATTAAGTCCAACTCCCTCATTTTACAGTTTAAGAACTGAAGACACCAAAGAAATTAAGCAATTAGCCAAATTCACACAGTTAGTAACACAGCTGGTTCTCTGACTCTTAATACAGTATTTTCCCTCTACACTAACACTGCCTCTGACAACCTCTTCTAGTCGTTCTCCCTCACCACTCCACCCCACAATTATTAGTACTGTCTCTCAGAGAACACTCTTTCCATCTCAAAATTACTTTTTACTTTTATTTATTTATGTTATATCCATTCATCCAGTATAATGTATGGTCCTTGAGGCCAGGGACTATTTTAGTTTGAGGATGTATCTTCAGTATCAAGCCTTGTGGTTGCTATACAAAAGCAATAAATGTTTGCTTTTTCTAGCTATTTCCCTCTTCTAGGAAGAAAGAGCTAGTACTAATAAGTAATCATCTCCTCTAATACTTTTTCCAAATTTCAGTCTGGGTAACAACATTCCACCTAACTTTAATCCCACTCTGTCCAGTCAGTTTGATTTAAGGATAACCCCCTGCCTATTTTGAGCCAAGAAAATGTTACAGGATATTATAAAACACCCTTAAGCAGCTTCTGTATTTCCCAAGGTGGATCTAATTCATCCATAGGTTAAAAAAGCAAGTCCCTCCAAACTTGTCTCACTTTTCAGAAAAATTAGGAAACAATTATAAGCACTGGCTCAGGATTTGGAGATATACATCATCATCATCAGAAACAGCTTATGCTATGTCGATTTTAATGGACACCCTTTGGAATTATCAAATGAACCATAATAAATTTCAAAAGAATCCTAAAAAAAGACTTACAGTATTAACAAAATATAGGGCTCATTACTCTAGGGCAGCTATAGAAATAGCAATATAATATCCATATCAGAGAAGAAAAGGATTGTTATATATGCATAAAGCACATGATAACCAGGTCAAAAACCTATAACAATGCTACTGTAAGAAGTAGATATCATTTTTCAGAGGAATAATAAGAAGCTGATACCAGTTGTACGTTACAGGATTTGTCTTATTTGTCTGAAAGTGGCTTACTCTGGGAAATGTCCAAGAACTAAATAAAAGTAGAATCAAAAGACCTGGCCAAATTTTCATGATCCATGTTGTTTATTTTTTTTTCATCAGTGTACAAATCTTTGTGACCCCATTTGGTGGTAAAGATACCCAAATGCTTTGTCATTTCCTTCTCCAGCGCATTTTACAGGTGAAGAAACGAGGCAAACAGGGTTAAGTAACTTGCCCAGAATCACATAGCTAGTAAATATCCTGGATTAGATTTGAACTTAGATCTTCCTGACTCCAAGCCTGATACTCCATCCAATGCCTTTCATGAACCTTGCCTATGATGTGTCAATAAAAATGTTTCAGAAATGTGGTTGTCATAAATATTAATTTATGATAATGGAGTTTAAGTGGCAATTCAGGATCAGGTCAAACAACAGAAAGGTCATGTTGAAAGAGCTGAGATAGTGATCCGAACTGTTTATTCAAAGAAATAATGAAAACTGTACAACATATCACTCATTGCAAGTTGTAAAAATTTAGCACCTAACAAATATCTAGCAAGATATGCCATAATGGCTTTTTATAAAGCAGGAGTTTCATATTTTTCATAAACTTAAACACAAAAAAGAAATCCATACTATAAATACAGCCCTCACAATATATTTAGAAAATTAACCAATAAACCACATAGAACTGAACCATCATCACAGACCAAACTATTGCCCAGAACCTCCTATAAATAACACCTACTCATAAAAACTAAATAACAATGTTTATGATAAATGTCACTATGAAACTAAGTAATCTACTAGTTACATGGAATGAAAAATTTTCCAGGGATATAGGCCTGGCCAAGGAAATCAAAATTTCATTGGAACAGGATGAGATTCATATCATTTTTATAGTCCTTTCTGCTTTTACAACAGTAACAAGAATGTTTTCAGTGAGCCTGTTCTTATTATCACTACTTTTCCCTCACTTTCATGGAAATTCCAAAAATTACACCTTCTAAGGCAGTTATCAAACCTTAGGTCATTTAAAAAGTAATTGATACTCCCAGCAGTTTTGTAGGTACTCTAAGAATAGAACACCTCCAATTTTTCTCCCAGATCACTTAATGGCTATGGGAGGTATCCTTTATAATCAGGGATCTGTAATTGGAAACAGTGACTTTGTGAACATAAACCCTGACTCCCCAATTATCATTTTGTGTGAGAAAGAATGAGTCACACAGAATTAGAAAGCACTGAATAGATTGTGATTTGGAGTTACATATCACATCTCTCACACAATTATGTATATACACACATACATATAAATCTAACATTGTCATGTTTCTCTCCCCCTCACCCAAACCACTATTTTTCAAAGCTATCCCTGTTTTTGCCAAACCATCATCTTTCTAGAACTATTGAGTTTGTCATCAAAAGACCCTCCATGCCCCAATTTTCATGACCCTTGTTGTTTAATCATTTCCAATAGTGTCCAAATCTTTGTGATCCTATTTGGAGTTTTCTTGTCAACGTCAATCTCAACTCTTCATTGTCACTTACCCCAGACCTATATATCCATTCAGTTGCTACATCCAGTTGGTTCTGTCTGCATTCTCCACATCCATTCACAAAGTGACCACTCAATTTCATGCCCTCAGCATCTCTTGCCTGGACTACTGTAACAGTTTTCTAATTGGTCTATCTGGCTTCCTATTCTGTACTATTCTTAATATAGTTGACAAATGGATTTTTCCTTTATCTCTAATGTACTCCATTACCTCTAGAATCAATGTTATTTCATATTTATCTCATATTTTAAAATTGATACTATTAGATAAGTTTTATAATATGAATAATAATAAGCACTGTCATATATTACATAATTTTAAAAGTACATACTGGGGATGTATGCTCAATACTTTTTTTAATTGATGGAATAAATCATTCAAAAAAGTAACCACTGAGATGATAGAGAGTGTACAGAGGGGGCAACCATAATGATAAAGGGCCTCTAGTTTAAGTCATGAAAGGAGGCACTTAGGTGATATAAAGGGTAAAGTGCCAGACCTAGAGTCAGAAAGACTCCTTGTGAGTTCAAATTTGAGCTCAGATATTTATTTGCTGTGTGATTCTGGGAAAGTCACTTAACACCATTTTCCTCAGTTTCCTCATCTGTAAAATGAGCTGAAAAAGGAAATGGCAAACCATCCAATAACTTCAAGAACATGCCACTCCACAGAGTCAGATAAGATTGAAAAAAGCAAACAGTAAAAATCAACTGGAGAAATTTGCAATATTTAACTTGAAGGAAAGACTTAGGAAGGACAAGATAGCTTTCATTATTTACTTAAAATATCTTATATAAAAGAGTATATTAAAGATTTAATGTTACAAGTAAATAGTTCAAACTGTGTTTATCTTGTTTACCTCCAAAAGACAAAAGATTTAAGATGGTAAAAACTGTCTGAAATGTTGTACCCTACATTTACACTTGTGCCAGGAACAATATAGATATTCAGAAAAAAATAACTGATATATTCTATAAATTTTAAGTTGTATCTTTGATTCTTTAAACTCTTAAGAAAACATTGGAAATATAGATAGTACTTTCACTAATGATGCAAAATCAAAATGGTTTTTCTTAAAATATTCTATTTCTTTTGTTATAGATTCCAAAATACAAGTTCATTAGAAAAGATATTTATTGTGCCTTCTTTTTGTTTTCATTTTGAAAAATGAAAAAATCATCTTATATGTGGGAGTGTTGGATTTTTAAAAAATCTAACAGATACTAAAATAAATGTGACTTACTGTTTTCAATTATTAAGCAAAAATTTCTTGTTAGGTGAATGTTTGCTTTAAAAAATCAGCCCCAGAATTGATTACCAACCCTGAAGTCAGAAGGACCCAAGTTCAAATTTACCTCAGACACTTAACACTTTCTGGCAGTGTGACACTGGCCAAGTCACTTAATCCCAATTGCTTTGGGAAAAATTTTTTTTTTAAATTAAAAATCAATCATCAAAAAACATACACACAAAACACCCAAAAATACGCAGAGATGATAATGTTAATTAATGGCAAGATCATTAGTGAAGTTACCAGAACTGAATATTTTAAAATTCCATGATAGTTCAAAGTAAAACAATGATTTGTATTGTATTCATTGTTTATTGCTCTTAAATAATAATACATGCAATTGTTTTTCACTTAGAAAAACAAACTTTAGGTGAAGATTCCATACTGCAGTTTTCAAAATTTACAGAAAGAAATTGATATCAGAATCAGCAAAAAGAACTGCTAATTTTCAGGAGCAGCTAGATGGTGCAGTGGATAGAGCATCAGTTTTAGGGCACTAAAATTCTCCCCAAACTCTCCAGTTACATCTTCATTTTCCAGCTTCAATTCTGCCTAGTTTGAATTCTAAGGAACATGATGGCACACCTTGGAGTACCTTCCTTTTCCCTATCTTCCAACTTCCTTTTATGTGTTAAGATTGTTAGCTACACATTTAATAGGGGGGGAACTGGTGGTGATGAGTTAACAAAATGGAATGTATGTGATTTGATGTGAATTTTAAAAGGATAGAAGTTGCAAATATTTTAATAATGTGGAAAATCATGAAACACAAGCTAATCTTTAATAATTGTATTTCCTGAACAAATGTATAGTCATTGTTTTTCAACTAAAAAAAGATTATTAACTATTTGAGGACAGTATTTTCTTAATTAAATTCATAGTATTTAACATAGCAACTGCCACATAGTAGGCACTTTATACTGTTCATCGAATTGAATTGAATTGGGATAATAACCATATTTTCACCTTATCAAAAGACATGTAAGCCATAGTCATGAAAATTTGATTGGCCATTTTTTGGTAATCTGATTTCATTTTGTCTAGGAAACTATTAAAGTTTATCAAGTTCCTATTATATGGGAGGATATTGTGAGGTCATCCAGTATATACATGAAAACTTCCAACAAATGGGTATCCCTCACTTTCAAGAAAAATGTCCCTTGACTGCAAAAGATTGCCTCAAAAAAACCCAGGCCAATACTGATGTGGCATTTTCAAAATTTTCTAGCATATTCTCTCATTTCATTTTGCCTTTTGTCCTCAGCTAGATGAATAGTAATAATACTTAAATACTTCAAGGATTTGTGATTACATTCCTTGTGTATACTCCATTCATCAGCATATATTGAAGCCCCTCTGCAATTTAGTATATAAAGTTGTTTTGACAAACTCTAGTAAACAGAAATAATTATTCTGCTACCAGACAGCTGAGAAGCCTCTTCAAAGTTTAATAGACTAGAATTTATCTAGAAGTAGTTAAAAATGGGGTCCTTGTTGCAGTAATAACCCCTCACATTTATATATTGCTTTGAACTCTTCTTTTCCATAATAAACTGGGAGATCATACAGGTGTTATTATCCTTATTTTGCAAATAAGAAACTAAGGTGCAGAAAGAGAAAAATTATTTGATAAAAAGATACAGCTAGTAAATGATAAAGTTGGACTTAAATGCAATTCTTCTCACTCCAACTCAACTCTTTTTACCATATCATCATGCTGCTATTTATCAGTGCAGTAACTTGATGAAAACAAGCTACCAAAGAGAGTATTTTTCAATTTGAGATGTCTTCCTTTTGTGCACCTGGGAAATCTGCATGTACCAGAGACATTACCATTCTTTCCAACAGCTTGTCCCACTAGGTAGCTGACAAAGTTCCCTATCTTCACAATGTGGCAAATATATACCTACTGCCCAAGAGAAATACATTACTGAAAATCACTAATGACTAAAGGTGCCATTTGTACTCTCCACAGAGATAGCAACAGGTAAAGATTTTCAACCAATCTTATCGACCTCTGTCATTCAGCAGTATTGGCAAACCATATTGACTAATATTTCCAGGATTCAAAGAACAATTAATACCTTTCTATTAGCTGGCAAAACTTTCCAAGTTCTATAATATGACTTCTTTTTAGACTTTAGTTGACTTCCATGAAGTGTGTTTCAATGTGATTATTCTTTCTGCAAATATTTTCTAAATACTTGATTTGGGCAAGGCACTAAGATTTGGGGAAGTATTAGGCACTGGTGGCCCTCCACAAAAAGTGGTGTCCTAAACTGATCTTATATTGTATACTTCTCGGCTATGAGATCAGCTTCTGTAATATTTTTCTCTATAGTCAACAGGGTCACCAAAGTGATTGAATGCCCTAAATTAAACAAGACTAAAATTTAGTTTACACACACACACACACACACACACACACACACACACACACACACACACACACACACTCTCAACCCATAAATATGCTGCTGGTCTTTAGGTTTCTCTGGATTAAGCTGGATAATTGAACACTCTATATACCAAAGGAGCAAAGTAAACTTATGGATCAAGCAAGGGACTAGATTATATGATATCATTCAAACTAAAAGTCAGCCAGGTTTCAGATTGTAATAAGGCCCAGAAAAGAGGCTAAATTAGACAGGATAATTAATATTTTTCAAACTAGCAAAAAATAACAGACAATAATCAATCTAAAGTAATCAGAACATAATACAAATTACATTTAATGAAAGACCATAGAAACACAGATTGAAAACTAAATGGAGAGTAAATAACCTAATCTTAAAGAATAAGTAAAAAAACAAGTCAGAGAAACAACAAATAATTTTATTAAAGAAAATGATAATAATGAGATAAACTATCAAAACTTATGGAATTCAACAAAAGTACTAATGAGAAGAAAATGTATGTTTCTAAATATTTACATCAATAAAATAAAGAGCAGATCAGTAAACTTGGCATTCAATTAAAAACTAGGAAAAAAGACAAATTAAAAATCCACAAACACCAAATTGAAAATCCTAAAAATGAAAAGTGAGATCAATAAAATTCAATGTAAGAAAAATCATTGAATTAGTAAGTAAAACTGAGTTGGTTTTATGGGAAAAAACACAACAAAATAGGTAAACCGTTAATTAATTTTTTTTAAGAGAGAAGAAAACCAAATCACTAATATCCTCAATTAAAAGTCAAATATACAACTAATGAAGATAAAATTAAAACAGTTATTAGGAGCTATTTGGCTCAATTATATGTCAATAAATTTGACAATTTAAGTGAAGTGGAAGAATATTTACAATAAATAAATAAATTTCCCAGATTAACAGAAGAAATAGAATACCTAGATAAATTTATTTTTTAAAAAATTGAACTCATAGTTTCCTAAGGGGAAAAACATTATGATCAGATAGATTTACAAGTGAATTCTACTAAACATTTAAGAATCAACCAATTCCACTCTTAAAAGTAAAATATATGGGATAATACACAAAAGGATCTCTACCAAACTCCTTTTATTACATAAATATGGTGCTGATACCTAAACCAGGAAGAATTCAAACAGAAAATAAAACTTCATAGGCTAATTTCACTAATGAATAATGATGCCAAAATTCTAAATAAAATAGTCAGAAGACTACAATAATGTATCACAAAGATTATATATTGTGATCAAGTAGAATTTATATCATGAATTGAGCTAGAAAAAATAATTCTTTTGGAAGAACAAAATATCAAGCATGTCAAAGGAATTATTGAAAATAATTTAAAGAAAGTTGGTCTAGCAATATTAAGATCTTAAACTATGTTATTAAAACTACCATTTTACTGGCTAAGAAATGGAAATGGTGGATAAGTGTAGTAGAAGAGATGTAGAATACACAGTAGTAAATGATTATATCAATTTTCTGCTTGATAAATGTAAAGATTTAAGCTTTCAAGATGATCATTCATTATTTTGTTTTAAAAAATTCTTGGGAAAACTGGAAAACAGTCAAGCAAAAACTAAATAATGACCAATATCTTATACCATTTGCCAATATAAAGTCAAAATGGATACATGACCTAGACATAAAGGGAAATATCAAAAGTTAAAAGAACATAGAACATATTACAATATTTAAGGATAGGATAAAATTTTATTAATAAGAGAGAGCACTTTAAGATGTAAAATTAATTTTAAAAGGTAGCCAAGATTAGAATAAAAGTAAAAAAAGAACTTTCAATTTCTCAAATGTCTCATATCCCAAATGTACAGAAAACTTTGTCAAATTTACATTAATATGTATCATTCCTCAATTTATAAATAATCAAAAGATTAAAAAGGCAGTTTTTGTGAAGAATTTAAAGCTATATGTAGTCATATGAAATAAAATGCTCTAAAGCATTACTGATTAGAAAACAAAACAAAACCAAACAACTTTGAGATATCTCACACCTAACACACTGGTTAGAATAAGAGAAGGTGAAAATGAAAAATATCAGAGGGGATGTAAAAAACTGGGACACTAAAACATTGTTGTAAAAATGTGAACTCTTCTTACCATTTTGGAAACTATTTGGAATTATGGTCAAAGAGTTATAAAACTGAGTATATCCTTTGACCCAGCAATACCATTATTAAGTCTGTTTCCCAAGGTGATTAGGGGGAAAGGAAAAAAATTCACATGTTCTAAAATATTTATAGCAACTCTCTCTGCCGTAGCAAAAAATTAGAAATTGAGAAGCTGTCCATCAATTAGGGAGTGGCTGAATAAATTGTGGGATATAGAATATTACCATGCTGAAAGAAATAATGAGTAGATTGATTTTATAAAAGCGTGGAAAGAACTGCATGAAATAATGAAGAGTGAATTGAGCTGAACCAAGAGAACACTCTGTATACAGTAACAGCAATATTATTTAGAGAGTAACTGTGACAGACTAAACTATTTTGAATAATATGAATACTCAAATCAATGAAAAGAACCCATGAAGGAAGATGCTGTCTTCCTCCAAAGAAAAAAAATCATACACATACACACGTACATATATACACATATGTGTGCATGCATATACATTTGCAAATACACACACTCATACACATACATATTTGGGTCAAATGTTGGTCTTTTCTAGTGTGGGGTTGAAATTGTGAGGGAAGAAGGGGGTCAGTTCAGAATTCAAAATCTAACAAAAAAACAACCAAAAGAATCAGAAGCACAGTGACTAGAAAACAAATATTAGCCATTTATCCATAGTACCATGGAGAGTTCCTTTTCCTAAGTAGTTGCCATTAAGAAGCAAAATTTTTAACTGTTCTTGAACTCTGCTTCCTCCTAAAACCTTAAATAAGAACCCATATCTTCCTGATTTTGTCTCCTAGGTAGAATATTTAGGCAGAAAAGGAAGGAGGAAGGTCTCACAGCTGATATTCTTGACCTGATGATCAATTCATACTCAATCATTAAAAAAAAATGAAAAAACAAAAAAAAAATCTATAGCAGAACTATATTCTGTCATATGATTTAAGGCCTATTAGATTTTATTTCCTTAAGAAGTTCATTGGCTGCTTCTAATGAGATGGGCCTTATAACACAAATGTTTGCATTAAACTCAAATCTTATGGATTTATTCTATT
Organism: Sminthopsis crassicaudata; assembly: GCF_048593235.1. Taxonomy (NCBI): domain Eukaryota; kingdom Metazoa; phylum Chordata; class Mammalia; order Dasyuromorphia; family Dasyuridae; genus Sminthopsis; species Sminthopsis crassicaudata. Next base: position 81,660,580 of record NC_133621.1, on the reverse strand, counting down.
TATGAAATTTATAATTTCCTATCAGAAATTCTGGAATGTTCCCTGGCTCATAATTTTATGCTCTTCACAAAATCTTTGGATTCAATTTTAATCAATAAAAATAAAATCATAGACATGTATGAGCAAATCTTTTTGTTGAAAAAAGAGAAGCTATAATTATGGTCATGTCACATCCTGGTAAAAAACAATGGGCCAAGCCATATTGAAGGTAATCAACAGGCATCAAACTCGTTGGTAAGTTAGGGGAATATCTAATCCAATCATGCAAAGAGTTCCCCTAGTGGAATGGCTGGATAAGAACAATTTGTTCTCATGACCATGGAGGCAGCTAAAGCAATCACTGTTTAGCACTTACAGCTTAATCAGATATTGAAGACAACAAAATCATCTGCTTCATTCTGGGCCATTGTTGAGTGGTCTTGATTTTTGTTCTACCACTGGGCTTTGATGACTCAGAAAGAATGGATGACTACCTGCAACAGTGCTTCATTTAAATATAATTTGAGAGCAAGTCATCACGCATGACCTAATTGATCCTCTTTGAAAATGAAGGACAAACAACAACAGTCTATTTTCTGGGCCTATCTTCACCCTGTTATCTTCCTTTGGATGTGCTGCAGTTTACCATTCATTCAATTCAATCCCTTCATTCAGTCATTCATTCAACAAATACAAATTACATAGTATATGAAATATATTTTGTCAGGTACTGAATAGGCTTAAAATATGGTGATAACCAAATTTCTATATTTGTGATATTGATGATTATTAAATATATATCATTAAAAGTATTAACTTATGTATTAATGTAATTATATGTAGTTCCAAAAGTAGTCTTAATATAATTGTAAGCTAAAATTAAAGCATAAAAGGAAAGGGGAAGAGAAGTGTACTGAATAGTACTCAAATCACACCTTATCCACTTCATTGACAAATCTGCAAAATTTTGTCTCCACAACATCTCCTAACTTCTACCCGATATCTCTGTTTATATAGTCTCTAGCCAAGTTCAGATTATCCTGACTTCTATTATTCTATCACCTCTAATCTGGTCTCTCTGTCTCCAGTTTCTCCATTAATATGTTCCATACAGATAACCAATTTATACTAAGTCACAGGTCAGACTATATCCCTTTTCCACTCATTAAGTTCCAGTGTTTCTTTGTTACCTCTAAGAGTAAATAGAAACTTCTCAGCTTAACATTTAGAAGCCTCTATAATCTGGTGCCATCTTCCAGACAAATTTTGTATTACTTCCTCTTCCTATCCCATTCCCTTACTCTGCACCTAACTGAAACTGACTTTATACTCCATCTCATCTCCTACCTCCAAGCCTTTTCAAAGGCTCTCTCCCATATTCGTAATGCTCTCTCACCTCACATCTACTTCAAATCATGCTTAGCTTTCTTCAATGCTCAGCTCATATATTTTCTCTTACTTGACTCTTTTCCTGACATCCACTTAATTACTAATGTTCTCCTTTCCACATTAAAAAAGAACACACGGTATTTTACATTGTGCTTTAAACTACTCATCTGGATCATTACATATACATACAGAATATAGCTCCTTCAAGGCAAAGATTATTTCATTTTTATCTTTGTGTCTCAAATCCCTAAGAACATAAGATCCTGTACATGGTAGACACTTAATGCTTGTTATTAAAGTAAACACACTTATATCTCATAATCAATTGTGTATGAATCCAAGGACAAATAACTAAGACAAGAGAATGGAAGTAGTCAGAAAGCAATCATTATTATTTAAAAGCACTGCTCAATCAATCCGGGTTCTATGAGATACAAATTCTTGGATGCATATTAAATGGTGTCCAACTTTTAGAGCAGAGGATTTTTTGTTTTTGTTTTTTACCTGGGAAGGCATAACTCCCCAGTGTCTCCCAAACCAGATTAAAGTACACTTTGGAACTTTTTAAATAAAAATCTAATGTAACATAAATAATGTGGGGGTTTGGGGGTTTTGTGTTAACATACTGACCAGGATCTGTTTCTGTTTGAATTTGACAGCACTGTCTTAGAGAAACAGTCTCTTCTATATTAATATTTAAAATCTTACTTACTTCTACTAAGTCCATTTCCCTTTGTTTTTCTAATCAAAATAGGTCTTTTCAAGAAATGAGAACTTGTTATCACTGTCACTATAAGCTAAATTCTATACACTAGTGTACACTTTCATGGAAATTTTAATAGATATCACTCACTGAAATCTAAAACTACCAATTAAAAAAAAAAAGTTGTGACATTACTCCTTTTTCTCATTCTAAAGAGTATCATCTCCATTAAGAGACAGGATTGATCTGAACTCAAGACTTGTAGCTAATGAAAAACTTATTTTCCCATTGAATTAACAGTCCCATCATCTAACCGAAGTGGTCATGAACATTTTGCTGAAGTTCCTTCATAAAATTTTTTTCCAAGAGCAGCTTTCAATTCCTGAAGAAAAGCTCCCTCTCCTGGTCAATTCTTATTATGACATGAAGACTAATGTCCAGTAAACACAGCTATAATCTGGTCAGATCTCTGTAATGTGTGCTGACAATCAAAGACAATCTACAGAGCCAAAAACTAAGCCGGAGAAACCATATCTTTGTCCCAGGGTGCTGTGTATGTAGAGCAGAAATAGATAGCACTTAGAAGAAACCACAAAGCCTATTGTCTAAAAGTTTACAAATTTAATTGGTTAAAATAAGAAACCACTTAATAGAACTTGGAATAAACTCCTTCCCTATCCTACTCTACTAAATGGGATCCTCTTTCTAAGGATTTCTAGGTTCAATAGGAACTATGACTTGTATCCACTATCCCAGGAACAAAATAACTACCAGTTTAATTTAATACCTTAAGGCATAATTTCAAAGGATTTGCAAAAGGGGAGGAGGTTTGACTCACCAGAATACCTTTCCCACCAACTGATACATGAAATTATCTGTAATAAAAAGCATTTTTATCCTGGAATGCAAGAAAATTAATATAGTCCTGGAAAAAGGACTTCACTTCCCCCTAAAGTATAAATTACTGACATCTTATTTTTAGTACTACAATTTTTTAAGATAGAAACAAGGGAACACTAGAAACTGGGAAAGAATAAGGCACACCACAGATTGGCTAAGAAGACGTATAGACAGGTCATTCTCAAGATGGATGATTCCTTAGAAATCATCTTATAAAATTCTCTCATTTGACAGATGAGGAAACTGAAGGCCAAAGATGAGCTGACTTTTCAGTGATGACACAGAGAGCTAGTTAATGGTAGACCTGAAATAAAAAGAGTTATATACTAGTGCTCCAGAAGCAAAAAAAGCAAGCTTCCCCCATCTTACAGTTTTTATCTTGGATAGGCTTTGCCCAGATATGCACAACTATGATATAAATGATATCTATTCTAGAGAAGAAAACAAAATGCCTTCCCCCTTCTACCATTGAAGTTCTGTCTAGATTTAAATAACATAATCCATAAACATCTCAATATAATAATTCAGTCTTCCATGGGGAATTCAATGTTGGACATCACTGGAAATAATGTATCCTAAAGTCCTCTATCATCATAGATACCTGAAGTAGCTTTTATTTTTGTTTTTTTTGTTTTTATTTTATTTTGGTTTGGTTGTTGAGGCAATTTGGGTTAAGTGACTTGCCCAGGGTCACGCAGCCAGGAAGTGTTAAGTGTCTGAGACCAGATTTGAACTCAGGCCCTCCTGACTTTAGGGCCAGTGCTACATCCACTGAGCTATCTAGTTTCCCCCTAAAGTAGCTTTTTAGAGTCAGGTAAAGATAGAACTAATTTTGGGGTTCAGTTAGGTGAATTCACAATGGTCATTCTCATTGGCAAAAGGTAAATTTGTTTAGGAGAAGATGCTATAGACAAATGAAGAGATACAATAGACACAGGAATGGTAAATATGAAATCGAATTGGGAGAGCATGAGTTAATTAGCTATAAGAAGGAGAAAGGCACCAAGAGGCATGAGAGGAAGAGAGAAAAACCACCACAAGTAATGGGAAAGGGGTAAAGGGAAAAACACCATGAGGCAGAGTGCTGTAGTGAACTATAATACCCAAGAAAGATTCAACAAAGATGGCATGGGCCATGGGCAGATTTAGCAAAGAAATTTAACCTCAGGGGTTTTACATAAGTTGGATTTCTTGGCTGGGCACAGCAAAGTGGGGACATCCACAAATGGGATGGGTCCAGGAGGCTAAATTGATCTCTATCTGTGTTCCTTCCTGCTTGCCCCAAAGAACAATTCCATCAATGCTCCAAAACCTCTACCAACTGTACCCAATTACTGAGGACCTCATCACAGATAATAAAAGGATTCTGGATTCCAGGGTCATCTTTTAATCAGAATTTACTTGATCTTTTAATGCCTCAGCTTCTTTGTCTGTAGAACAATTATGATGGGGATTGCAGAGATGATGTCAGAATTGTAAAACAGCCAAAGTACTATTTTACAGATCTGAAAACTGAGTCCCAGAGAAATTAAATGACTTAGCCAATGGCAGTCTGTAGCAGAGCCAGGATTCAAACCCAGGTATGAATTACAAATCCCATGCTCTTACCATTAAATCATAAGAGCCTAGAATTTCCAGCATAGCGAGGGGGTGAAGGATCACAACATGATGGTAAGGAAGTATCAGGTGGGAAAGTAATATTTACAAGCTAAAAGTCTTTAGGCAATTGGCATGGAATTAACTGGGTCAAACCAATAACTATCCTTAAAATATGGTGTATTAATCAAATGATCCAAGTTGACCTTTAAAGGGTGCCAAGTATGAGTCAGGGAATAAGCCACCCATGCAGGAAATAACTCCTTCAAATGGAATTAAAAACACCTCTGGGGCAGTGTGGAATTACAGCACCAGTATTAGATGAGAATCAGAACTGGTTTGTAAGTTCCCTGCCAGACTTAGGAGCTACATAACCATAAGCAAGTCACAAATTCTCTGAGCCTTGATTTTCTCATTTCTAAAATGGAAAGGAACACTTCTTGGATTACTTGTCTTGCAGTCTTGTTGTGATGGGAATGTTTTGCAAACCTTAAAGCATTATATAAATGTAAGTATATTCACATAACTAACCTCCCCTTCAACTCATACAAGGCAAAAGATTGTAAGACTGGCTCAATAAACACTTTCCCCATTTAAAACTGTCCTGGTTTCACCTGTACTATATATATATATATATATATATATATATATATATATATATATATATATACATATATATATATATATATACATATATATATATATATATATAATATGAAATGATCTGGTTTGTAGCTGGTCATACTGAGTGTTTTTATGTAAAAAATTAGACTAAGAAAGAAATATATTGGGAGTAGAAAGAGAGACAGAGACAGAAAGGCAGACAGAAAGACAGACAGATGGCACGGGAGAAGAGAGGAAGGGAAAGAAAGATGGAAAGAAAATCTTGAATGCTTTTGCATTGTACTTCAAGGCCTGCCTATGTTACAGGAAAGTGGATTTTAAACCTCTGCAACTTTCCAAGGAGAATAAGTATCCTGCTCCTGAATAAGAAAGACTTAGATATCTTCAAATACCCTTTCTGACTCCAACTCCTAGGGGGAAATATTAAAGTTTGGCAAGGGATTAGCCAGCCCTATCAAGAAGGTGTTGGTGCAAATCTCCTTTCTTTTCTAGAAGGATTTTGTGCAAGCCAGTTCCTGTGTGGGTGACTTCAAGCTCCTTCATAAAGATGGAAAAATGGCTCCCAGTGTGAGAGATGACATTTAGAGGGTAATTTAGAGGATTAAAGCATTTCCCTCAGATGCCATGAAGGTACCTTCCTAGGGTGCCCCATTAGGGCTTTAACCTCAGCTGTTGATTTCTTTGCCATGGTTGATGCACACCTTGGAACTGAAATCCTTTAAATGTAATTTTTATTAGATGACGTTTCTTGTTTTTCAAGGCAATTTCTCATGGCTTCTTGGGCGATTCTTCCAAATGGTGTAATTACTGTAATGGTGTTCATTATAACCTAATTACCTAATACTTGTAAAGATGGAATTCTAATGTGTAATTGCAGTACACTGCATTGAATTTCTGATACTTAATGACAGAATATCATTATAAATGTATTGCCTTCTTGAAAGAAGCATCGAGGACATATCCAATCTCCTTTGACTTTTTTTCTGCCTCCAACCAAATATCTACAAAATAATTTTTATTATTAATAAGTAATGGTGATAATTATTTCTCTTAGGGAAAAGATGTATATTAAATGGAAAAAAAGATTGATCTTGGAGTCAGAAAGGCACAGGTTCAAATCTTACCAATGAAATATTCTAGCTGAGACAGAGATGGAGTCAGAAGCTCTCAATACTCTATGAATGCAACAACTAGAAAGTGCAAATGAACTGGTAATCTGGAAGACCTGAGTTCAATCATAGCCTCAGACACTTTGTATGTCATACCTACTGTGTATCTTTGGGCAGTTTGTCTCAGGTTTCTCAACTGTAAAATGGGAATGATACCAGCAGCTAACTCACAAGATTGTTGTTATGGGATCAAATAGAATAATATTTGTAAGACATTTGGCATAATGCCAAACATACATAAATAATCATTCCCTGTTCTTGTTTCTTCAGAAATTCTCTAAGACTATATAGATTTCTGCATTATTTAAGGGAGTTTCTAAAAAAAAGTTTTCTACAGTGAGGAAATTAGGAATCCAGATGCTTTCCCTCCTCTTCCCCTTCCCCCCAAAAAAAGCCTATTAATAATACTATATTATATTTGAGAGATTTATGGTACATGGTAGTAGGGAGAGAATCAACCTCAGAATCAGAAAGTTGGGTTCAAATCCAGTCTGACATTGCTGACTATGAATACTTGGAAAATCATCCAACCTCCTGGAGCTCTGGGCAGTCCTATAGGGTGTGTAACTGAGGCAGTTAGTTATTTTTACCAATCACCTTGATTTGCTTGAGCTCCCCTATCATCTAGAGGAGGTCGGACTGACACGGAAATCAGAATCAGTGAAACAGGAGACAAATTGAGGCACATCAGAAATTCCTTGCTGTATTAACTTGCTGACCCCAGAACTCCCCCAGTATGCTACAGAACCAAATCAGACTGACTCATGTTGACTCCTAGCCCAAACCTGATCTGGTCACAATAGTCTTCTGAAAAACAACCCCAGCCAGGGACAATTTAGCCTTATTTCTGACTTTTGTCTTCATGATCTGATCAGATCCTTATGAGATTGTCCCCTCTTCACCCACTAATTTTTATTTGTATAACTCCTGCTGCCTAAACTTCTCCCAAGTTCATTTCTAATTGTGTTCCCATGTATACGTGTTTATATGTCTGCCTTCTTAGGAAAAATAAACCCATGGAAACTGCCTAACTATTAAGTTAAACCAAACTCAGGAAAAGATTGACAAAAATAATAAGTTGCAGAGTAATTAAGAGAAGAAATTTCCTCGTCAACAATTCCCTATACCAATGAAATCACTGACTTATGAGTAATACATTTTTTTAAAATTCATAAACATATGTGAGGGTTTTGGACATGGACTTGAGCACTTTCAGTTATGTAATCTTGGACAAGTCTTAACTTCTTTCAGTGTTTTTCATGTTAAAAGTAAACATGTGGGAAGTCTGACTCCATAGATAAATGAATGATTTGTTTTTTAACCATGTATTTTCGATGCCTTTTGACTTTATCACACAGCTATTTACTAATAAAAATTTTCACAACACCAACACCCTACTCCCATAAAAGCTCCCCTAATAACAAAAGAAAAATAGATCAAACTAGCTCATCCATTATCTACATCTTTCATTTTCTTAGTTCATTTTTGTAAATTGGGTCTTCATTTGTGCATCATTGTGAGTATTGTTCTCTGATTCCACTTTCTTCACTCTGTATCAGTTCATACAGAGCTTCCCACATTTTTCCTAAATTTCCTCATATTCATTGTTCTTTAGAGCACAGTGATATGCCAATATTCTCACAAATAAAAATTTGATCATTTTCCCAATCCATGGGTAAGCACTTTGTTTCCAGTTCTTTGGTATCCAGAAAAATGTTTGCATTGATATATTTTTTAAACTTCCTAGAGGAGTGAAATTTTCAAAGAACTTCATTGGAAACACTTCCCGAAGAACGGAGTGAATAGAATTCTGGATTGGGAATAGGAAATAGTTCAAATGCTAGCGGTGTGATCCTGGATAAATCAGTTACCTCTCTCAGCTTCAGGTTCTATATGCATCGTAACCTAAAAAAATGGGAAGAACACAAAACAAAACAAAACAAATATCTGGGGCTCGTGCATTTACAGCAGGCATCTGCAGCTCTTGTCAATTTCCTTCCAACAATTCAGTTCCCAAATGGCCAAATTCATTGAACTGACAACTGTGTGTGTGTGTGTGTGTGTGTGTGTGTGTGTGTGTGTGTGTGTGTGTGTGTCTGGGTGACTGTGTGTGACTGTGTCTGTGTATAAAAGTCTGCTGGGGATAGTGAAAGTTAATGACTTGAATCTCTCCTAAAGAACTCTAAGTGATCTATTGAGTCTAACTCATTAATCACAAACTCTATTTGAAGGCAAATTGGAACTTAAGAGTTTGTTTGTTTGTTTGTTTGTTTTAATTTTAAACAAATGGACTTGGGATCCTAGGTGACTTAGAAGAGAAAAGTCATTTGGTATATTTTTAGCATTCCTAATAACAGCAGTACTTATCCACATTTAAAGAGTGAGTAAAAGTTTGAAAAGTGTTTTAGAAAGATTATCTCACCAATACTATTTTTAATAGTTTTTATTTACCAGATATGTGCATGGGTAATTTTACAGCATTGACAATTGCTGAACCATTTGTTCCAATTTTTCCCTTCCTTCCCTCCATCCCCCTCCCCCAAATGGCAGGTTGACCAATACATGTTAAATATGTTAAAATATAAATTAAATACAATACATGTATCCATGTCCAAACAGTTGTTTTGCTGTACAAAAAGAATTGGACTTTGAAATAGTATACAATTAGCCTGTGAAGGAAATCCAAAATGGAAGTGGACAAAAAATAGAGGGATTGGGAATTCTATGTAGTGGTTCATAATCATCTCCCAGAGTTCTTTCGCTGGATGTACTTGGTTCAGTTCATTACTGCTCTTTTGGAACTGATTTGGTTCATCTCATTGTTGAAGAGGTCACATCCATCAGAATATGTTTTTATACAGTGTTGTTGTTGAAGTATACAACAATCTCCTGGTTCTGCTCATTTCACTCAGCATCAGTTCAGGTAAGTCTCTCCAGGCCTCTCTGAAATCATCCTGTTGGTCATTTCTTACAGAACAATAATATTCCATAACATTCATATACTACAATTTATTCAGCCATTCTCCATTGATGGGCATCCACATAGTTTCCAGTTTCTGGCCACCACAAAAATCACCAATACTATTTGACCCAGAGACTTCACAACATTGATAAGATCATCATGACCCCATAAACTCATATTTCATCTTTATACCTCTTGGAAAAAGAAACAAAGCCTAAGACATACCAATGGGAAAATGCTTTGAGGTAAGGATTAAGAAGGACTTCTTCCTAAATAAATCATAAGATTCTTGAGAACAAGAAAAAATAACAACATTAACATATACCTGTATAGCATGGAACTCTAAGCCAGGCAATAGGGGGATTGATTCAAGGCACCGAAATATAAAGAAAACTTTTAGCCATAAAACAACTACATTTAGTACTCAGTTATCCTGAATAATAGAAAGGGATCTTCGGCCTGAACTCCTATTCCTCAAGTGAGTTTCTCCTTCAGCCTCTCCCACTATGATCTAATCCCAGCATCTTCATCCAAGACCTCAAAATCTCTGTCTCCCCAACAAAGGACATTGTCCCAAGACTTCTTCCACTATAAGGACATTATATTTCAAACTATCTCATCCTGCCTCTGAAATATTTTTTTTTCTTTTAAAATTAATTTGAGAGCACCTTTTATGCTCATTGCCCCAAGCACCAAATATGTTGGTTGTATCTCTGGAATGATCACATAACATCATCCTTCTACCAATGCTAAAAGGTCAATAAAGCAATGGGAAGCCAGGTAGTGAAGTGGATAAATTGCCAGGTCTAAAGATCTGAATTCAAATCTGCCCTCAGGCAATTACTGGCAGTGTGATTGAGGGCAAGTCACCTAGCTCTGTTTCAGTTTTCTCATCTGTAAAATGATCTGGAGAAGAAAATGAAAAACCAACCCCAGATGGGATCATGAAGAGTCAAACATAACTAAAAATAACAACAAAGTAAATATTTTGTAAAGATCAAAAAGCTAAGCGAGATAGATTTAATAATTTGACTAAGATAACAAAACTAACAAATGACTAGTGCTGGGGCTAAAAGTGGATTTCTTCTGTTTTGAAGTCCACTGTCCTTTTCCACTTGCCATTATGGTGCTTTATCATATGTCATAAGAGGAAATAGGATTGTCATTAGTTTGAGAGTCAAAAGAGCTGAGTTCTGTCACTACAAAAGCTATGTCACACAGAACAAGTGCCAAACCCTCTGGGCCTGAACTGAACTCGAAAATCCTTTTCAAAATTCTAAAATTACACTTCCTAATTCATTCCCCAAAGTCTAAACACTTGCATATTTTAATGTCAGGTACCCAATAAGTGCTAATTAAACAAATTTGCTTCGATCCTAGAATAGCATGATAATGTCACAGCATTTTCCAAACCAGAAGAAGCCCTAGAGATCACCTAGTTCTCCGATTCCCATCAGTGTACAGACAAGGAGGGGCAGCTAAATGGCGCAGTGATTGGAGCACCAGCCCTGAAATCAGGAGGACTTGAGTTCAAATCTGACCTCAGACACTTCCTGGCTGTGAGACCCTGGGCAAGTCGCTTAATCCCAATTGCCTCAGCCCCCCCCACCCCCCCCCCCAAAAAAAAAAAAAAAAACTGTATACAGACAATGTTCTTTCCACTGTGACTTACTACTTCTCTGAATATATGTAGGAGGTTTATCCGGGAGCATTGTGACAAGTCGTCTCAATGCCTGGATCTTTTCTAAATTCCCCATCTCACTCTGAGAGTGGAAGAATGGATAGGTGGGTTTGGTTTCCCAATTTTCCGTTTTCCATTTGGAAAAGAGGTTCCTAGGTCAACTAGATGTAATTCCAAGAAGTAGCCACACGGTGGCGCAAAGACCAGCCGATCAGAGAATTTATTGTTAATGTACTAAAAGATATCCTAATATCCTATTTTAGTGTTTTGGGGGCTGGAACAAGGGTAAGATGATGCAAACAGGGCCCCTGCCTCCAAGCCATCTTAACCACTACTTGGTTACTGAGAAAGCCTCATGGATGAGCTCAATTTTATTTTTAAATATTGTTTCTTCTCCTCTCTTCTCTTCTAGGAACCAAGAAAAGATAAATTATCATAAATTTGTTTTTAAAGAAATATCTATGACTCCCAAATAGTCCAACACCTGAGTGCATTTTATATATTAACCAATAGTGCAACCTTCCCATTTCATAGATGAGGAGACAGGGTCCTAAAGAAAGAAATTGCCCAGGACAAAGAAAGGGTAAAAAATGGGAGTAATTTCAGTACAACAGTAGTATTTAAGAAGTTCTTAGAGAACTTATTAGGCCCATGAAAAATGAACACTGAAAGCAGAAGAGGGGACATTTAAAAAATAGCTTGGCTTTATATTTGCTGGAGATTTCCTGCATAAGGCAAGTTTAGAAAGGGGGATGCAGCCCTCCTAAACATTTCCCCACCTGATAGCTGATACCTAAAATTCTACTGACACTGAACCATATGCATATATGATTTTAAGATGCAAATGCCCCTGGAACACCTAGCTCAGGCACACCAATACTGCTAAGGCATTATTGATAATAATAAATATATAAGCATTAAGTACATACTGTGTGGCAGAAACTGTGTTAAGTGATTTACAAGTATTATCTCATTTGATCACCACCTTCAATATAAGTGAGATCTATTATTATACTCATGTTTTTAGCTGAAAATCTAAGGCAGACAGAAGTTAAATGACTTGCTCAAGCTGACACTGTTAGTAAATGCATGGCCAAATTTCCCCTCTGATTTTCCTGATTTTAGGCTGAATACATTATCTATTATGGCATTTATTTTATTAGTATTAAGAAGAAAAAAAGAAGGAAGAGGAAGAAGGGGAAAGGAGGGAAAAGGAAGAGAAGAGAAGGAAGCAAAGGGAGAGAAAGAAGAGGAAGAAATAGAAGAGGAATAGGAGAAAGAAGAAGAGGGAGACAAGAAGGAGAGAGAAAGAAGGAGGAAGCAGAGGACAATGATTATATAATAATGATTACATATCTTTGCCAAGAACAGACCTTACTAAAAAAAAAAAAGTTGTAAGATAAGAAGGCACTGGATATCTGAACTGGGAGAAGTCCACTACATAGGCCAAATTTTATCTACTTCAAAATTTTGCTTGAAGAATATGAATGTATTGCCTACACTATTTCATTTTCTCAAAGCGGAAGTTTTCCAAAGTCAAGATTCAATCATCTATTAGTTAATAGTCAATCAATTAATAAGCACTTATTAGGCTCTAGGCACTATGCTAAATGCAGGAATTACAAAGAAAAAAAGGCAAAAAAAAATTCTTGACCTCAAGGAGCTCATATGCAAATAAGGAAGACATGTATTGTTCAGGTAATTACAAGCAACATGCAGAATAAATGGAAGGTAAAATGGGAAAGGAAAGAAATAGTGGCTAGAGAGACCAAGAAAAACCTTCAGAAGAAGGTCAACTAACTGTTTTAAGAAAACCAGATTATGTAAGAAGTGGGGAAGCTCAAGTATTCTACACAGGGGAAACAGCCAGCGCAAAAGAAGAGAGAGATTGGAGATGGAATGGGTTGGCATGGGTATATCTGAATTGTAGCATATAAGAATGGCAGTAAAGCATAAGAAAGCTGGAGAAATAGGAAGAAAATTGGTTACAAAAAGCTTTAAATACCAGAAGCATTTCTGTTAGATCTTTATAATCATGGTAGGTGGGGCATTGATGGTGAATGGGTGACATGATCATACCTATATTTTAGAAAAATCAGCTTAGCAAATACCATGGAATGAAATGGAGAAAGGAGAGACTTGAAGCAAGGACAGTTAGGAGAAATAGTTAAAGACTCTAAATTTAGGTTATGGTTGTGTCAATGAAAAGAAAGAGATACATATAAAAAATTGCAAGATTTTGCCACCAATTGGGTTAATAACTATCTTTTTTTTTGTACTTGCCTATTCTATGACCTTTATCTTCTCATAACCCAAACTTCACCATCCTTTACACTTCAACATTTCTCTTTCTCTTAGTTACTAGTACAGTGGAGTATATGCCTTCTGTACAAGTCAAGCCAAGTTTATAAAGCCCCAGGCTAAGGCCTCAGCCATATGGAACTATGGAAATTCTGGCTCCTCGATTGGGTAAACCCATATCTTTATAGACAAGTGATATCAATCTTCAGTTTCCCCACCAGTTACTTAGGGATAATGAGAATCTACTTGTTTTCTCCTATTATAGCTGTTCATCTCCAATTCTAGTCCCAGTAAACTGCAGCAGATGAAGACCAAAGGCAAATAAGCTCAAATTATGCTAAATGAAATAAGGGTCAACTCATCCATAACAAATCAGGAGACAGTAAAAGAACACCGCTCTATCTTTTATTTATTTATTTTTGTTCTAGCTTTTATGAGTTTGAGTCCCCAAGCCCAGAATGAATTGACATTCCAAGTAACTGAATATGATGCCATTTCCTAATGATCTACTGTTAATGAACATCAAAAATAATGGGAAAATGGCAGAGTTATCACTACGCTGGCAATGAACAAATATTTTCATTTTCCAAGAAGAAAGAGAAGACTCAGCAAAGTAAAGGTCAGCAAGCTTGATTTTCATTCCTGAAAAAGGCAAGACTAAACTATTAAGGGGATTAGTTGTAAATATCTAGAAAAGAAAGTGATGATTTATAAGAGCTATTATGGATTCCTTATGAATAGGTCAAGATAGCTTAACTTCTATTCTTTTTGATCCATATTAATATTAAACTGGTATATTACAGAAATAGATGTGCTTTATCTGGATTTCAGTAAAGTATCTGGCAAGATCTTTCATGCTATTACTGTTCATATGTGATATTAGAGTTAAGCAGATTTGAAATCAGTTAAATGGTCATTTATAAAGAAAAGTTCCTAATGGAGGGAAGTCATCTTGGAGGAAAGTCTATATAAGAGGGTCCACAGGAATCCAACCTTAAAAAAATCTGTGACATAAAGTTATAAATGCTATGCTACTAGGACTAATAGGTAATGTTTTGGATTTGTGCCTCAAAGATAAACTGACTGACTAGAACAGTGGGGTGAATCTAATAGGGAAATCCTACACCTTAGTCTCCTCCCCCCAAAAAGCCAACTTTAGAAAGTACAATTCTGGAAGGCATAGCTAGACAGATGTTCATTTGAAAAAAAAAAAGTGAGGATTTTTAGTATTTTTTCAAGTTAAATATTAGTAAACACTGTAATGCTTAACAAACAAACATTTCTGCCAAAAATGTTAATACAATCTTAGGTTGCATTAGAAGTATGTAATCAGAAAACAGAACATGATCATCAATCATACTGTACCCTGGCCATGTCAGACTATTCCTGAAGATCTGCTTTCAGTTTTGGATGCTGCATTTTTAAAAAGACACTGATAAGCTAGAAAAACCAAGATCTATCCAGGTCAATAAAGGGCCTTAAGAATATATCATGTGAGCATTGATAAAGGAACTGGGTGCATTTAGCCTGCAGATTAGATTGGGCAGTAGGCCACTGGGGAATATAATAATTGTCTTCGTGTATTTGAAGGGATGTTATTTGAAAGAAGAATTAACCTTATTCTCTTTAGCCCCCCAGAGAGTTTGTAAAAAAAAAAACAAACTGCAGTTTCAAATTAAGAAAAACCTTCCTAACAATTGGAGTCAGTCAAAAGTAGAAGGGACTACTTCAAGAAGTGGATTCATCATTACTAGATAGCTATTTTCACAGCAAGCCTAGATGTACATTTGTTGGGAATGTTGTAGAAATGATTTTTGTTGAGATTAAAAGAATTCTAAGGTCCAATCTAACTAAATCATGTGACCTAGGAACTTCTCTAAGCACTGAAGATAGATCCAGGTCATTATGAGAAACCTCAGAAACAATCACATCCGAAGATAACAAGAGGCAAAGAGCTCTTATTAGTGTCAAGGAAATTGCTCCAGTACTGCTTATCCTGAGAGGTGACATCTCTCACCCCATTCCAAACTTACTAATCCACAAATGTTTATGAGAACTCACTATGCATGAGACACTGCATTAGGCAGGTGCTATGGAAAATGTAAAGAAATTTAAGATAGGGTTTTCTGTTCTCCATAAACGTACAATGGGTGTAGAATGGTTGAGTGAATGGTTTGTATGAGATGAGGAGAGCCAAGAATTATGTGGAATATACAATATATAAATATATGTATATGCATATATACATACATGATTTCAATATCCTTGATAACAAAGGAGAGCAGAAGTATGATTGACAAAAACAGTATATAATTCTAAACCAATTGACATTACAGGATGAGGTTTATCTTGTTAAATCTTACCAACTAAGCTTGAATGCAGATTTTTTGCACATATCAACCAAAAGCATTGGAAGGGCTGAATTTCTATTCAATGAATGAGATTCAAAGATTTCCTACGGATGATTCACAAAGCAAATCACTAGGAAATTATTCAATTTGCTATAACTAGTAACAGTTATACTACTACCACTAATAATAACAACAGCTGCAATAACTACCACCACATAAGTATAGTTGCAAAAAAAAAATTCCTATCTGATCTTCATAACAATCCTATTCAGTAGACAGAGAAAAAAAATCCCCAAATATGTAAATAACATGATCCCAGACAAGGAAGGAATACCTCTGGTGAGGGCTGAAAGGAATTATTTTCCTACAGACCTGTGAAACTAATCAAAAGGTTTTTAATGTGAAAAGAAAGTAGAAGGAAGAAAACATCCTATTTATATATACCAAGATGCCAGAGAGAACGGCTACAATACAAGAATAATAATAGAAATTCCTATAAGTTCACAGAAGAAAAAGCCAAAAAAAAGAGGCCAGTCTGAAAAACAAACACAGTCTCAGATAATAATGTTGTCTAAGTAAGCTACAAATTACTTGAACAGAAAGTAAAAATAATTGGGGAGTGTGAGAAATAAATAATAAGCCTGTCACAAAATATCAGACAGATATTGATAGACATATAAACACATATATATCAAATATATACATATAAAGATTTATACATATGTATATAGATTATCCAAATATATTTGTGTATACAATGACTGTAAATATATCATTAAATTCTTAAACTTCATTTTAAATATAAATAAGCAGAACCACAAAATTTTCCTTCCTTTTCACTTCTCAGATTTTTTCTAGCACTAGCCCCAGACCTGTCCTTAATATTTATCCCATCACATCACACTTATTTGTTTACATGCCTATTAGGATGCAAATTCCCTGCGGACAAGATGCAATTCATACATCTCTGCCTTTGTTTCACCAGCACAAAGCCAGATGGCTACATACAGTAAGTCCTTAAATGTTATGAATTGAACTGGAGTGACATGCCATAGACAGAACCAGAATTTGAATTAAAGTCTCTCAATCTGAATTCCAAGCTAAATGCTCACTTTACTATATCACACAATTTTCTACATCTTGAAGAAAAGGAAAAAAATACTATATTTGGAGTCACAGGACTTGTGTTCAAATCTAAGCTCTGCCACACACTACTAACAAGACTTCAGGCAAGTCACTCAACCTTAGTATTCTTTCATGTTTAAAGTGATGAAAGGACTCAATGACCTCTAAGATTCCTTCCAGTTCTTAATCTAGAATCTTGTAGTTTTGTGAAGACTGAGAGAGAATGTCATGTCTTGAAAACTGTGGCTTGATCAACTTTGGATATGACTTCTCCCCCAAGGAGCAGCATTCCTAATCGAACAAGGTGGGCAGATGAGGTTCTATTTTCTCCCTTTACCACTAATTTTATTTCTTCCCAGAAGAGGTAAAAGGCTTTAAATCAACTGCTCTTTATGTTATCAAGTGCCTCTTGGTTTCCATTTGCCTGACAAACTGGGCAGCCCAAGCTTTCCTAATCAGAAAATGGGACTTAATATCTGTACTGCGAACAACTCAGGAGGAAGCAGTGTGAAGCATCCATCTGTTCATGTCAGAGAAACCATGGCACCATTTCCAGATTTTTGGCTGAGGGACTTGATTTCAAAAGACAGTTTTCTCAGGTCTGGGTTCCTTTCCCAGTCTAGTAACAGGCAGTGCTGACTCTTTCATTTTAATTAAACTGTGAGAATTTTTGAGACACAGAAAAAAAAGGATATTAATATCAAGGTCAAAAAAAATCTTTGACTTACAAACTCAAAATGGACTGGCCCTTTAAAGTGCTAAAGATTAATGGAGAAGGTCCTCAGAAGTGAACTCTTGGTTTATTCAGGTATGCAAGTAAGTTCCAACTTTAAGTCATCTACTTCTAATACCTGAACTGAATGAAACAGCATTCTTCCTCTAGCATTTCTCTACTCCAAGGTAACAGTAAATGAAGGCCAAACAACCAGCAGCTCCCCCTATGAATGCCTGCAAACGGGCCCCACAGAAACAAATCTATGAACAGAAAGAAAAGTTCAATACAGATTCAAAGACATGGAATCTTTTCAAAGGAGAGAAAAACTTTGGAAAGAAAATTCATTTTTTTCAAGTTCTTGAAACCAAACCTCAGTGTTGCCATATGGTTTATTTCCTCTAAGATCTATATCTTTCAATGAGCTTTTTTATCTATCCTGAAAGACTCCTTGCTGAAAGATCTTCTGTCTGATTGGAGCTGGGCTTTGGCACACTCGGAAAATATAATTCTTTTTTTTTTTTTACTACCCTTCATAATCCCCAAACAGAATGAGTTTTAAAGTGGCTTGTTTTCCAAATTATGAACTAGAAATATCTTCTCCAACATCAATGTGTACATATACATATATGTGTGTATTCTGAGATACATATATATATATATATATTTGTGTATATATACACACAAGATATACATCAGGTAGTTATATATACATGCATACACATATGAGCATGTACATATATATCTATAAAATGAGTATGTTTATATATATATGTGTGTATGTATATTTTAAACTAGGTAGAGCTCTTGGATGTAGAGTGAGATGGACTATATTCTTAATTTATTTATTTATGGGGCTGAGAGCATATTTAATATCATCCTCATTCCCTCATTTCTCTATTCAGAACAGAAAATTAGAACAATCTGAGGTAATAATCAGTAGTTACTGACAAAGATAATGTTTGGGGGAATTATCATCACTACATCAAGTTAGGTTAACAAATACTTTTTAAGTGATTGCTATGTGCCAAAAACTGTGCTAAGCCCTAGACTACAAATATAAGTAGAGAGAAAGACAGAAGTCCCTGATCCCAAGAATGGGAAAAGGCAATAAACAAAATGGAGAAGAAAAGATAAGTGGGGAAGAGAACAGATATGGCTACGCTGCAATCCTAAGGAAAGTTCTATGAAAAAAGTCAACAGTACATCTTAGAGAGGAAATCATCCTACATATATTCCTTAGAGTTCAGATAGAAAATTTTGAGATGTCATCATCTATGACATAATCCCAGAAAATGATATACAGATAGATAGGAAGTAACAAGATATCAATGTGCTAAAGAAAGTACAAAGACACATCCAGACTTTCCCAAATGTGAAATTTCCCCAATAAAATAGATCTTGAGAGCCTTTGAAAAGTTAAGTTTACAGGTTAAAAAGGCAGTCAAATCCAGAAACAGCTTTGTGGAAAGCACATCTGATTATAAGAAAGCAGGGAACAAGGTACTTCTCTCCCTCCACCCTCTACTTGCCATGGAATCTTACCAGTGAGAAGCTGTTTCCAGAAGTGGGACATGTGGCACCAAGGCAGTGAGCCAACTATCAATTCAAAAGAGAGTTAGCCTGGCAATCAGAACTAGAGCTGTAGAGAGGAGTAGACATGAAAAGTCAAATTGAATGATCCACTCAGGAGAGATGTGGTGTCCAGGCAGGATCAAAAAGAAGAGAAAGGATCAGGGCTTGATGGTACCTAAAGCATCAGTTGCTTTGACCAAATGTATGTACGTGCCTTATTCCTTATATTTGGGACCACTGTATCATCTTAATATATGTCATTGTTTTAAGTCTATTGTGCCCACTGGCTGACTTTAAACATAAGCTCAACACTGCGGTCTTATGTTCCATAGTTTTAAGATTGTAGATACAAAAAGTACCTGTAGCTGCCCAATGGGGCACCGATTCTACAAGCAATGAGTGTATATGTGAATCTGAGACAAGAAAGAAGTAGCAGTCTATAGTGAATAATAAATACATTGGTATAATTAAATTGTATTTGGTAGTAGTAGTCATAATTATTTTTAAAAGTAACAATAGCTCACATTTAGGTATTTAGAAATTTCAAAGTGCTTTCTTTACAACTACTTCCTGAAGGATGGACATAAATACTATTATCCCTGGAAAATTGGAACTGTGATGTTAGCTAATTTGGCCATGGTTACATAACTAGACGAGTAGTGGCTAGACCTAGGGCTCAGGTTAAAGGGCAATGCTATCTCCATTACACTATATTGTCACTTAGCATCTGTGTTTAATTAACTCTCAAACTACCACAAGCATGCCATGAAATGAGTGGAATAAATCAAAGGGACCATAGCAAAGATACTGTGATGTTATTCCCACTATCCTAGTTCTTGAATATTTTTTTCCTGGGCTACAGCAAAAAAAAATCTATCTGGTCTGGAGTTTAAAAAAAAGAAGAAATAATGAAATTATTATATCACTGAATAATAAAAAACATCAGGAGTTATATCTGTAGCTCTTTAGTAAGATACTTCCTCCTCTTCTCCTATGTAGTATGTAGACATATGTAAACTAAAGCAGGTCAATTTAAGTTCTCAAGTTTCAGTTAGCTCTCTGTAATATGGAAATAATAATACTTACACTTAATAATATTGTGAAGCTCATATAAAAAAGTATGAGATTATGCTCTGAAAACTTAAAGTACATCAATTCAAGGCACCATTGCGGGAAACCTGGGACACTGATGCATTGTTGGTGGAATTGTGAATGGATCCAGCCATTCTGGAGAGCAATTTGGAACTATGCTCAAAAAGTTATCAAACTGTATACCCTTTGATCCAGCAGTGTTGCTACTGGGTTTGTATCCCAAAGAGATCATAAAGGAGGGAAAGGGACCTGTATGTGCAAGAATGTTTGTGGCAGCCCTCTTTGTAGTGGCCAGAAACTGGAAACTGAGTGGATGCCCATTAATTGGAGAATGGCTGAATAAATTGTGGTATATGAATATTATGGAATATTATTGTTCTGTAAGAAATATCAACAGAATGATTTCAGGGAGGCCTGGAGAGACTTACATGAACTGATGCTGAGTGAAGTGAGCAGAACCAGGAGATTGTTATACATAGCAATAGCAAAATCATACAATGATCAATTATAATGGACATGATTCTTTCCAACAATAAGATGATTGAGGCCAATTCCAATGATCTTGGGATGAAGAGAGCCATCTATATCCAGAGAGAGAACTGTGGGAAACAAGTGTAGACCACAAGTTAGCATTTTTACTCTTTTCATTGTTGTTTCCTTGCATTTTGTTTTCTTTCTCATTTCTTTTCCTTTTTGACCCGAGTTTTCTTATGCAGTAAGATAAATGATTAAATATGCGTACATATATTAGATTTAACACATATTTTAACATGTTTAATATATAATAGATTACCTGCCATCTACTGGAGAGGATGGGGAAAGGAGGGGAAAATTTGGAACACAAGATATCTATGTATATGTTTTGAAAATAAAAAGCTTTAGAAAAAAAAAAGAAAGATAAGTAAATACATAAATCAATAAACATTTTAAAATGTGCACAAGAAATTCTGGATAGCAACAGAGATATTTGATCAGAAGATAGATATGTCATATGATAAGAGTCATGGATAAATCGATAGATAGTCTGCATGCTCCATTTGATATCTATACTCTATTAAGAAGATTAGAAGAAGGTCTCCAGCACACTGAATGATGCTCAAATGTTATCTTGTTAGAGATCACACCTAAGAGTAATCAGAGAAAGGATGGCTGAATTGTGATCTTCATGAATAGACAAAAAACCCATATGGATGAAATCATAGATTCATTGAAGTATTAAAGATAGCTATGGTCAGATACGTCAGAACCAGGAATGAGTTAACCATAGGCCATGTTTTTCACATTGCATTTTACGAATATCAAAAATCCACATGTGGAAAAAAAAAAAGCAAAGAGGAATAGGAGAGGTTAAAATTAGAAGAAGCAAGGATGGGCCATCTATCAGGTAAATCATTAAGGAAAAATCCATGAAAGTCCTATTGAGGAGTATCAAGAGATCTTAAGTCGCAAATATTAAAGGTGTCCAAAAGCACAAAAACGGTCTGAGATTTATAAAAACCCACCAGAGTTTGGCCAGATCATTTAAGTAGCAGCAGTATCCTGTGACATGTGTATAGAGGAGAGAATGAGCTTTCTCATTGCTGTGGAGAAATGTAAATGTGTGTCTTTCTTCACCTAAAAACTAATTACCTTCCCCAGGCAACTGACTGCAGGAAAGGAAATCTCTCTTGCATTTAAAAAATGTTCATAAGAGGGGAGCTTTTTAAGATGCAAAATCTTCCCTCCATTTTGGCCCGTGGGAGGCTGTAGCTAGAGCAGTTCTAATGTATTCAGCTGTCACTTGCCACTGTGCAATCTACTTCTCCCCAAACTCTAACAGACATTTTCATTTCGGTTCCTCTCAGAGCACATGGCCCTAGTGTGCAACCATTCATTCAAGAGTTAATTGACTGAAGTTGTTTTTATAAATAAGGCTGGGGGTTTTCCAGTAACTTCCTTGGCAACAAATGGATATCATAAGGTTACTGAGTAAGTCAGTCATTCTCAGTCTCATTAAAAAGCCTTTATTAAGCACCTAATTGCACCTGGTGTGGTACAAAGACAAACTATCCAGATCTAGTTCCCTTATGATCTAGGGTAGACATTCTCATGCTAAGAGCATCTCTTGCATACATTCTCTATTTAAGCAGATTCCCATATACAGAATAGAATACAGTTGAATTAAAATGGTCAAGTATTTACAAAACCGAGGAAGCAGAATGTAATAGTATGGCAAAAAGAACCTGGGCCTAGAGTCAGAAAAAACCTGAGTTCAAATTTCACCCCTGAAGCTTCCTAACTTTATGTATGAGTAGGAAAAAAAATGAGCTAATCATGTTGAATACTGCCTCAGACACTTACTGACTGCATAACACTGGGCAAATCACACATACTCTTTCAGTCTAAGTTTCTTTATTTGCAAAATAGAGATAATAATTCCTATCTCACAGGGCTGTTGTGAGGAACATTTCAAATACTGTCATTGCTACAGCGCTTTATTGCCTGTAATGTACTTTTTTCATACCAATCCTATCAATTAGCTAATATTATTACCACTCCCATTTTACAGACAGGGAAACTGATACCATGGGATTAAGGGAAGAAAGCTAAGAAGAGATGGTCAGAAGAGAAAATAAGTGCCTTCTTAAGAGTGTCATTATAATGGAAACATCTGTTAATAGATATCTGATGAGTTTGGGGAAAATAGGGAGATTGCATTTCTTTGGTTTGGGATAGCACTTAAAAATCTTGAAAAAAAACACAGACTTCAAAGAATCATAATTGTTTCAGACCTATATAGTTCAATAGAGAGAAGACACGGTGGATATTGATGAAATATTCACAGATAGAAATGGGTCAGTCATGTTGTTAGAACAAAGTCAACAGAAATGGATAGTCTTTATTGGTACTCACAAATTATTAAAAACAACAATAACCTAAATGCCTCCTGGTATTCTGAGTGGATCCTTTGGGGAGCATCTATAGAAGACCATGGTCAAGTATCTCAATAAATGAGGTGTTGTTACTGGTACCAATGAAGAGAATATTCACACTGATGAGAATATATACAGATCTATTAAAGTCCTAAACAGTGAGTACAGGAAAGAAGCAAGATGCTCATGTAAAATAGATTATGATGCATTTATGGACAGCTGAAAAGGATGTGAGGTATAACCTGGGATAAACTAGATATGTGAATTAATAAAATTAATTGCCTAAATCCAGATAGAATAAGGCCAAATCAAAAGTTCATTGCCATCGTTACATAGCAAAGCCTTTTTGGCAGGACCACTGTAACTATAAGGTAAACTGAACAAGCATCCTATCCTACATGATAGTATAGAGTGAGCCTTGCTAGCCCTATACCATTTCAGTATTACGCTGTAGACTTCACCCACTAATTAGAGCATTTATCAGCATATGTTCTTCCATTGTAGGCTGCTCAGCAAGAAACATTTTTATCTTTTATTTACTTTATATTTTCAATGTACTTATACACATTCCTATTGTTTCCTTCCCTAAGGGAAGGGGATATTTCTTTTGCCTTTTTATATTTATGTAATGTAGCACTTGCAAATGGATGATTCTCCCTAATTCGAGATAGGCAAATAAAAGCATTAGTTGATTCAATGGAGAAATAGAATATTAATAGTCTGTGTTTTTATGTCGTCATTCATCAACAAAGCTAATTATTGAAGCAAAGCCATTTTTGATAATAGTCCAAAGGAAAATAAAATGTGTCTACATTTAAACAAGGTTTGGGGCTTCATGGACTGAATGGTACAGTTGAAGGAACATTGACCTTACAGTCTCAGGACTTGAGTTCAAATTCTGACGACCTCTGGGGCAAAACACTTCAACTTACTTGGTATTGGTCTCCTCATCCACAAAAGGAAGAGGTGGGACAGCTAAGTGGCACAGTGGATAGGTGGCATAATGGATAGAACGATTAGCCTAACATCTTCTTGAATTCAAATTCACTTCAGACACTTGCTAACTAGATGACCCGTCGTTTCCTTATCTGTAAAATGAATTGAAGAAGGAAATGGCAAGTCATTCCAGTATCTCAGTCAACAAAAGCCAAAATGGGGAGTTGGACATGACAAAAAAATGACAATGACAAAAAGGTCTAAATAACTCCGAAAAATTATTCTAGGTGTATGATTCTATAAATATGAGATAGCAAAGTTAAACATATGGCTTTCCATGGAACCTACATAATTTGATCAAAACAAACCCCTTGACTTAAATCATTAGTCTGAGAAACAGAAGACAAAGCAGGATCATGACTCATGAATCTGTTAACCTTTTTTCCCTTCTCTGAACCTTCACTTGAACTCTAAGTTTAGATAGACCTTTTCACAGTCTACTAAGCTGCTATGGAATTTTACTCAGGAAAAACATTTGGCTTGCCCAATTTCATTTGGGACCTGGCACCTGATTCTCCTTAAGCCTAACATACTTTATGACTGGGCTATGAGGCCATGTGCTGCTTTATATGCCAACAAAATATGCTGTCTTCTCAAAACAAAGCAATAATCTCACCCTGGCAGGTGTTCTTTTTTATGCATTTGATTTATGTACATATTTTCCTGCTGAGTGATAATCAGCCATCTCCCTCTTCAGCAAGCTGACCACAAAGCAACTACCATAAAAATCAATGAGAATCACTTTATAATCACTAAAGTAAATTTCTCCAAGAGTCAAACCAATCTTGACCTTCCAATGTTGCACAGGTCAAATCAATGCAAATCTAATAATAATATAAAAATGGGGCTGTATTAACCTCTAGGTCTCTGGTTTCAATTAAGACAAAATTGAGGGATGATTAGATGTCATTTCTCTCAGAGTGGCTTTTCAAAATCCCTCCTCTCCTTTTCTTCCTAGCTGCTCTACAAAAACAAATATCATCCCACTCAGAGCTACCAACAGAAGCAACAATCTCTCTCTAGCTACTGGTGAAATCTTTGCAACACATGGGAAAAGTCCCACTAGATTTGGAATCTAGATTCAATTTCTGTCTTTGTTAATTCATGTGACCCTGGACAAGTCACTTAACCTATCTTAATTTCTCATCTGTAAAATGAAAGGATTAGACTAGATTACCTCTGAAGTGTCTTCTAATTCATATGCAACTACAGGTAAAGAAATATGTTCATCTTAGGTACAACTTTAACACAGGCTTTTAATTGCTCCCCATCCCTTCTCATACTCAGTATCACCAAGATCTTTACTTTTATAAAGTAATAATAACAACAACAATGATAATAATGATATATGGCTCTTTAAGGTTTACAGGATGATTTTCTCATAACAACCCTGGGAGATAGACAATGCAGACAGTATTATTTCCATTTTCTATATGAGAGAATTGAGATCCAGAAGGTTTACATAATGTTATATAGGTGTTAAGTAATAGAACTGAGATTTTGAAAGCCAAGTCTTTTTAGTCAATATGCATTTATCAAATGACTACTATGTGCCAGGAATAATGCTAAGCACCAAATTTCAAATTCAGTGTTTTGATTCCATTTGACTCAATTTATTATAGAGGACATAGAAAACAACTAGAAAGATCAATTTATATCAAGTTGGATTAAATTTTAATTTAGCTTAAATTTTAAAATGTTCTAGAGAAAAAAATAAAAATAGAAATTCTTAACCTGGGGTCCATGAATGTGTTTCATATTTTTATAAGTATTCTGTTATAACAACTGTATTTCTTTACCATGCTATGTTATTTTATTTTGTTCATTAACAGTATTATTCTGAGGAAGGGTTTGCAAGTTTCACCAAAGATTTAATGATTTAAATTGAGTGAAGATTTCTCATAAGGATGTGACCTTGACCTATGCCCTAATTGTGAATTTGCAATAACAAGTTGAGATATAGCTAAAAGCTCCAGGTGTTTGATTATCTCACATAAACATTTCCCTCCCATCTCTTCCCTCCTTTTTCATTAGCATTTAAGTACCTAATAAGATAAAGTGTGTTCTGGGGTCCATATTTAGTCTCTGGGTAATTTAGAACTTGCCAACCAATGGGAGAAAAGGTCAGAGGGAGGCATGGGGGCTTCTGCGAGAGGGTCTATATAATCCTGTGTTTGCAGCTTGTGCTTTGCACTACTTTCCTGACACCTTGTCTCTTGGGAGTTGCCCTTTCTTGTGAGATCCTAATAAATCTTTTTTTTGTTTGTTTTTTACTTTGAGAATCTCTGATTTTAATTTGGGTAAGGGTCGCATTCCCAGCAAGATGGCTCAATGACACATAAATGTTAAGAAATCCTCACCTAGTTACATTGTATTTGAATTTCTATTATGAATGGTTATTGTTTCCTTGTCTTCTCCTCCACTGAGAAATCCCAAGGCTAGATGCATCGATCTCCAGGCTACTCTTCTCATAAAAAGACCTATGCCAAAGGGAAGAAGTTGTCTTGAAAGCCTTGAAAACCTAAAACTTCAATCGATAGCTTTAGGACTATGCTTAATTGGCTAGATGGGACAGCTAGGAGGCGCCATAGAGCACAGAGAGCTGGGACCAGACTCCGGAAAATTACAAATCCAACTTCAGACACTAACTAGCTGTGCAGTCCTGGACCATCACTTAATTTGTGTCTGCTTCAGTTTCCTCAGCTATAAAATGTGGGTGATAATAGCTGCATTTTACCCCAAGTGGTTGTGAGGATCAAAGGCAATATTTGTAAAGTGTCTAGCACAGTGCCTAGCGGTAGAGTAGGTACTTAATAAATGCTTATTCCCTTCTCCCCTCATTTAAACTCAAAACGACCTAAGCCTCCACCTTTGCTGGCTCTTTCTCCTCTTCCTACTGCCTAAGTAGGGAGTATCTTTCAAGTAGTAGTAGTATCTTTCAAGATTCAGTCTCACATATTTTTCTTTTCTATTCCACACAAAAACCACATGTAGTAAAATGTATGGGATTACCTGCCATCGGGGGGAGGGAGTGGAGGGAGGGAGGGGATAATTTGGAAAAATGAATAAAAAAAAAAAGAAATGAAGCTGATGGAAAAATAAAATATATCAATAAAACTTTATGAAAAAAAAACAAAAACCACATGTAAAAGACCTCAAATAATCAGATATCACAAGCCCAGAGTTAGGATGCTAGACTCCCATTTTGTAATGGAGGATAAAAGATCCAGAACTAGAAGAGCTTTCAGAGTCCTTTTATTTTATAGCTGAAGAAACTGAGATCCGTGGATACTTTTTGGCCTCAGGTCTCACAGGAAATAGCATTAGAGGTAAGTCTTCAGATCCAGATCATTTAACCAGAGAGCCAGGATTTTTTCCACTGCACCACACTGCCTTGCCTGAGGCTATGGCTGTCATTTTTATCTTTGCACCACTGCCACCACCTCCCTTCTTCCTCTACCCCTGTACAGAGCAGGTACTTCATAAAAGTTTCATTGTTTGCCATATGCAAATACAGCTGTTAGTGCTGTTTTCATCTAAGGCAGATGCAGAAATAACACCCTACTGAATCTTCTGTGTGTCAGATAGCTAAAGGACAACATGAACACCAGAGTTGTCTGAGTGCCAGAACTCCAAAGCTCTTTTCATTTATCTGTAGACATGGCTACAAAACCGACTAATTTTCCATCTCAAAGTGTTTTTCCCCAACTTCAGGAGTATTTTTTACTTAGTATAATTTGTCAATTAGTCACGTACAAGCCTGTGTCATGGTCGTACTACAAATGAAGTATGACATCAAGTTCTGGATGCCACATTTTAGGAAGGACATTTGATGAGCTAGAGAACGTCAGTGGGAATACAATCAAGAGGGGCTTTGAATATAATGTCAACTTGGCAAGACATCTCCAGTGGAGTACCCTAGGGATCCTGTTCTTGGCTCATTGATAGTTAACATTTTTACTAGTGACTTAAAATAAAAGGTATTTAGGAAAAGGTGTTGAAAATCAAGTTTGCAGATGACACAAAGCAGTGAGGAATGGCTATCAAAATGGGTGAGGTCAAATCCAAAAAACATCTTGACAGGCTAAAACACTGGGTGAAATCTGAAAGAGACAAATGTCCAGTTTTGTACATAGGTTAACATCAATTTTAATGAATTATTATTTAACTACAAATTATAAAAATAATTATTAACCATTAATAAATATTTAAAAATTAATTGGTAATAAGTAAAGTATGAGAAGCAAAGTATGACTTGATAACAATTTCAAAAACATCTAGAGTTTTAGGGTACTGTAAACTTTGAATCTAATAAAATATCTATTCTGAAGAAGAGAAGACATAATGATTATTTGCAAATATCTGTAGAAATTTGGTATATACTCTCCCTACAATGAGTAAAAATTGCAAAGAGGAAGATTCCAACTTGATGACAATTAGAATGATCCAGTAGACAGGAGTTGCCTCAGAAAGGAGTAGGTTCATAATTACTATATGTTCCTATATGCACAAGAACTTCATACCCATTTCTCAGGTCTGTTATAAGGAGTCTTGCTCAAATCTGGGGTTGTTCCTGATACCCTCTAAAGCCTGTGAATTCTGTGAGTTCATAGCTGCTAAAGTTAAGGAACAGCTACTGGTTTGTTAGCTTAAACTTGTATTTAAATCTTATGTTGCTGTTCAATTTCTCATGTGTTTAGGAATTATTCTCTGAAATAGGTTGCAAGCCTGAATGCTGGGATCTGTCTATAATTCTCAATCTTCCCCTATAGTGCTTTGCACTTAATAGGTAGATATGACTAGTTAACATCTGCCACTAAATACCCTCATCGTGCAAATGAGGAAAATGAAGGCCAGATAGAGTAAATGACTAGCCTAGGATCGCAAAGAAAGTAAGTAGAAAGAAATTTGAATACAGGTCATCTGGCTCCAGTTGAAGATAAAAAACTTTTCTAATATAGGGTGTGGGTTGTAAAAGATTAGCAGATACACTTATTCCCTAACTTTGGAGGGGGGGGGGTTATTCACAAAGTTTATTTACAAACTAAATGCATTTGAAACTCAGAATGTATTTTCCCCTAGAATTCGTGGTATAATGGTAGGATTCCAGACTGGCCTACACAGATTTATAATGCAATAATCTAGAGTAACAACCATATTATTGAGTCCCAAGTACTAGGAGAATGGAGTTCTATAATAAATGGGGGAGAAGAGGAGTTTTCAGCCCAATTTCTTCAGTACAAGGACCTTTCCAGGAATAATTTTAATAAGATGAAATTTTTCCTTTATATTCTTCCATCTCCTTTTCTGCATCCCCCTCCTATTGCTGACCTCATCCAGATAATAGGAAGAAAGCAAAATGATGGAACTAATTCATACTAGCAGGTGAATGGCAAGTGAATTAACCTTAACTTAGTTATTAACATTTTAAAATGAAGATTATTTTTCACTCAAATGAATCTCTAAAAATTGAAGGAATTTTAGGCAGCACAGAGTAAGTATGAGGAAAGATATTTAGGGAGATGTCCCTGTCGGGGATGTTGCCTCTCTTCCCTAAGTGATTTCTACTTTTTACAGCTTTTTCTTCTCCTACATGCCTAAACTAGGAGATTTTCTAAAGGTGCTAGCTTTTTGTTTTCCCAAAAGTCCCCTTGCCAGTATCAGTGAGGATTCTCACAGAGAGAAGTGACAACAGAAAAGCTGGAGCTTCCAAGGACATTTGTCTATATAGGTCATTTTGTAAGTCAGAGGTTTAAATAAGGGACTGCCTGTACAGAACACAAACAGTTTATGTAACCTCATCAATCTGTCATTGGGCTTTTTTACACAGGAATATGGAAAAGTAGGGGGTGGTGTAAGAGGCCATTAAATACCAAGTCAGTTGTAATTTTATGATCTCAAAGGGCTCTGGCAATAAATTTATAGATTTGTGGAGGTTTGCTCTGGACTTCCCATTGAGTACTGTGAGTTATGAGAAGATTCTCAGTCATCTATCATCCAAACAGAAGCTAACCTCCCAAATGTAGATTTTTCTGGTTGTTGTTGTTGGTTTGAGCAAAATATCATTCAAGGATATGGTGATAGAATGTGTTAGATTAATGGGGAATGATTCTGGTTATCATTTTGGACTATAGC
Organism: Sminthopsis crassicaudata; assembly: GCF_048593235.1. Classification (NCBI taxonomy): domain Eukaryota; kingdom Metazoa; phylum Chordata; class Mammalia; order Dasyuromorphia; family Dasyuridae; genus Sminthopsis; species Sminthopsis crassicaudata. Next base: position 81,630,378 of record NC_133621.1, on the reverse strand, counting down.
GTCTTAAATATCTTTAATTATTCACACAATCTATCACATTCAAAACCACAGTGGCATAATAACTACACCACCACAATTTAACATTTGTAAAGTGCTTTTCATTAAAACAATTCTGAGGGAGAGATAATATAGGTATGGCCAGCATTTTATGTATGAGATTTCTGAGACTCAGAGAGATCTTCTGTTTTGTCCCATTATATAAATAGTAAATAAACATTGGAAGATTCCAAATCAAGTTGATCTTCCTTTCCTCTTCCTGCCTTTCTAGTTGACCCTTGCCTCTACTCTCTACGCATAGCTACTTATAAAGTTTTACTATTTTACCTTTCCAATTTTGTGTAGACATTACTTTTTAATTTTATCTTTTTCAAAATCTCTTAAAGATATTTTCTCTGCTTTATTCCTATAGCCACAATTCTAGAACAGATCTTCATTAGCTTATTTATTCACAATTGATTCATTTTCAAAAGCTATTAGAACAAAAACACACTATGGGCCATCAATCCTGCTTCCAGACCAACCCCTAGAGACATTGTTCAGAGGAGAAACTCCTATACAGAAAAGAGACCTACCAATTACAGGTCCGCTGCCATACATAGGTCAAGTAAGCCTATCTAATTAAAGGAGCAAGGCAAAAGAAGGGAGAGACGGTGATGGTACATGCTAGACAAGTCAAACCACTATGATCACCTCCTCTTTGACTTTGATAGAGATGACCCAGGACCCTGACCCCAGGAGCTCCAGGAATAGTGCCCCTGGCCCTGACAAATTACCAGTTCTGCTTCTAGTCCAAGCCTTAGAGCCATCATCCATTGATGGTTCTTAAAAAGCTACAATTAGTGAAGCGCCAGAAAAGAAAGTTTTACTGCCAATGTCCTTGATATTATTGAATGGTTCAATAGTAGAAGAGGATATGACTTAGGTAGTAGAAACAACAATAAAGAACCATATCACTCTCTGCTTTACCACTTTCCCTAAGGACCATAAGATCTTTACATTAGTTTGGCTACTTAAACTGCCTTTATATACTATTTCCTTAATTAGAAGTCATGATCCTGGAGAGCAGAGAATAACTTTATTTTCTATTTGTCTCTCCAAAGCACAGTGCTTTGCACATGCTAAAGGTCAAATCAATGTTTTTATATTCATTATTTCTCTCCTAGACTATTGCAATATTTTGTCAGCAATTGTTTGTTTCCATTCTCTTGAACATGTGCTGATGCCCAGAACTAATAGAGCCACAGTGACCTTGAAGCCAGGATTCTAGGCTGGATGTGGCAGCCAGGCAATCCAGCAGAGAAACCCTAAGAAGCCAGGGTCCTAAAGAATCAAATGCAAAAGGGCTTAGAACTTGGAACTTACAACTGGGCTATAAAATAATTGAATGAACTGTGAACCTAATCATTCCTAAATAATCCCAATTATCTACAAATATTTATGACTATTGGGGATTTATTATTATTATTATTATTATTATTATTATTATTATTATTATTACTCTTTATTTACACAACATATGCATGGGTAATTTTTCAACACTGACCCTTGCAAAACCTTCTTTTCCAAATTTTCTCCTTCTTCCTCCCCACTCCCTTCCCTAGATAGCAGGTAGTCCAAAATGCTAAATATGTTAAAGTACATGTTAAATCCAATATATGTATACATATTTATACAGTTATCTTGCTGCACAAGAAAAATCCAATCTAGAGAGAAAGAAATAAAAAACCTGAGAAGGACAACAAAAATGCAAGCAAACAATAACAGAAAGAGTGGAAATACTATGTTGTGGTCCACACTCATTTCCCATAGTTCTCTCTCTGATTATAGCTGATTTTCTTCATTACTAAATAATAGAAACTGTTTTGAATCACTGAATCATCTCATTGTTGAAGAGAGCCACATCCATCAGAATTGATCATTGTATAATTTTGTTGTTGCCGTGTATATGATCTCCTGATTCTGCTCATTTCACTTAGTATCAGTTCATTTAAGTATCTCCAGGCCTCTCTGTCATCTTAGCCAATCTGAGAAATGTGTAGCAGTATCTCAGAGTTCTCTTAATTTGCATTTCTCAATAGTGATTTGGAGCACCTTTTCATATGGTTAGAAATAGTTTCTATTTCTTCATCTGAAAATTGTCTATTCATATATTTGCCCATATATCAATTGGAGAAGGGCTTGATTTCTTATAAATTTGAGTCAATTCTCTATATAATTTGGAAATGAGGCCTTTATCAGAACCTTTGAATATAAAAATGTTTTCCCGGTTTATTGCTTCCCTCCTAATCTTGTCTGCATTAGTTTTGTTTGTACAAAAACTTTTTAACTTAATATAATCAAAATTAGCTATTTTGTGATCAATAATGATCTCTAGTTCTTCTTTGATCACAAATTCCTTCCTCCTCCACAAAGGTAAAGGTATGTTCTTCTAATTTATTTATAATCTCATTCTTTATGTCTAGATCATGAATCCAATTTTGACTTTATCTTGTTATACGGTGTTATGTATGGGTCCATATCTAATTTCTGCTATACTAGTTTCCAATTTTCCCAGCAGTTTTTGTCAAATAGTGAATTCTTATCCCAAAAACTGGGGTCTTTGAGTTTGTCAAACACTAGATTGCTATAGTTATTGACTTTTTTTGTCCTGTGACCCTAACCTATTCCACTGATCAACTAGTCTATTTCTTAGCCAGACCAAATGGTTTTGATAACCACTACTTTATAATAGTTTTAGATCTGGTACAGCTAGGCCATCTTCATTTGATTTTTTTTTCATTTAGTTCCCTTGAAATTCTTGACCTTTTGTTTTTCCAGATTAATTTTGTTGTTATTTTTTTCTAGGTCAGTAAGATAGTTTCTTGGGAGTCTGATTGGTATAGCACTAAATAAATAGATTAGTTCAGGTAGTATTGTCATCTTTATTTATATTCGTTTGACCTATTCAAGAGCATTTAGTATTTTTCCAATTGTTTAGATCTGACTTTATTTGTGTGGAAAGTGTTTTGTAGTTTTGCTCATATAGTTCCTGACTTTCCCTTGGTAGATAGATTCCCAAATATTTTATACTATCAACAGTTATTTAAATGGAATTTCTCTTTGTATTTCTTGCTATTGGATTTTGTTAGCAATGTATAAAAATGCAGATAATTTATGTGGATTTATTTTGTATCCTGCAATTTTGCTAAAGTTGTGGATTATTTCTAATAACTTTTTTTTTTTTTTTTTTTTTTTTTTTTGGTTTTTTTTTTTTTTTTTTTTTTTTTTTATTATATATATATATATATATATATTTTATAATATTATCCCTTGTATTCATTTTTCCAATTTACCCCCCCTCCCTCTATTCCCTCCCCCCGACGACAGGCAATACCATACAATTTACATGTGTTACAATATAGTCTAGGTACAATACATGTGTGCGAATATCACTTTCTTGTTGCACAATAAACATTAGAATACGAAGGTACATGCAACCTGGGCAGACAGATATTAGTGCTAACAATTTACATTCCCCTCCCAGTGTTTCTTCTCTGGGTGCAGCTACCTCTGTCCATCATTGATCAATTGGAAGTGAGTTGGATCTTCTTTATGTTGAAGATTTCCACTTCCATCAGAATACATCCTCATACAGCATTGTTGTTGAAGTGTACAGTGATCTTCTGGTTCTGCTCATTTCACTCAGCATCAGTTGATTTAAGTCTCTCCAGGCCTCTCTATATTCCTCCTGCTGGTCATTTCTTACCGAGCAATAATATTCCATAACCTTCATATACCACAATTTACCCAACCATTCTCCAACTGATGGACATCCATTCATCCTCCAGTTTCTAGCTACAACAAAAAGAGCTGCCACAAACATTTTGGCACATATATGTCTCTTTCCGTTCTTTAGTATTTCTTTGGGATATAATCCCAGTAGTAGCGCTGCTGGGTCAAAGGGTATGCACAGTTTGATAACTTTTTGGGCATAATTCCAGATTGCTCTCCAGAATGGCTGGATTCTTTCACAACTCCACCAGCAATGTATTAGTGTCCCAGTTTCCCCACATCCCCTCCAACATTTGTCATTATTTGTTCCTGTCATCTTAGCCAATCTGACAGGTGTATAGTGGTATCTCAGAGTGGTCTTAATTTGCATTTCTCTGATCAGTAGTGATTTGGAACACTCTTTCATGTGAGTGGATATAGTTTCAATTTCTTCCTCTGAGAATTGTCTGTTCATATCCTTTGACCATTTATCAATTGGAGAATGGTTCGGTTTCTTATAAATTTGGGTCAGTTCTCTATATATTTTGGAAATGAGACCTTTGTCAGAACCTTTGTTTTTAAAAATATTTTCCCAATTTGTTACTTCCCTTCTAATCTTGTTTGCATTAGTATTATTTGTACAGAAACTTTTTAGTTTGATGTAATCAAAATCTTCTATTTTGTGATCAATAATGATCTCTAGTTCTCCTCTGGTCATAAATTCCTTCCTCCTCCACAAGTCTGAGAGGTAGATTATCCTCTGTTCCTCTAATCTATTTATTATCTCCCTCTTTATGCCTAAATCATGGACCCATTTTGATCTTATCTTGGTATATGGTGTTAAGTGTGGATCCATATCTAATTTCTGCCATACTAATTTCCAGTTTTCCCAACAGTTTTTTCCGAATAATGAATTTTTATCCCTAATGTTGGAATCTTTGGGTTTGTCAAAGATTAGATTGCTATAGATGTATCCTTTTTTGTCCTTTGTATCTAATCTGTTCCACTGATCTACCGGTCTATTTCGTAGCCAATACCAAATGGTTTTGGTGACTGCTGCTATATAATATAGCTTTAGATCAGGTACACTTAGACCACCTTCCTCTGAGTTTTTTTTCATTAGTTCCCTTGCAATTCTTGACCTTTTATTCTTCCATATGAATTTTGTTGTTATTTTTTCTAGGTCATTAAAATAGTTTCTTGGGAGTCTGATTGGTATAGCACTAAATAAATAGATTAGTTTGGGGAGTATTGTCATCTTTATTATATTCGCTCGGCCTATCCAAGAGCACTGAATGTCTTTCCAATTATTTAAATCTGACTTTATTTTTGTGGCAAGTGTTTTGTAATTTTTCTCATATAATTCCTGACTTTTCTTTGGTAGATGGATTCCCAAATATTTTATACTCTCAACATTTGTTTGGAATGGAATTTCTCTTTGTATCTCTTGCTGTTGCATTTTGTTAGTGATATATAAAAATGCCGAGGATTTATGTGGATTTATTTTGTATCCTGCCACTTTGCTGAAATTTTGAATTATTTCTAGTAGCTTTTTAGCAGAGTCTTTGGGGTTCTCTAAGTATACCATCATGTCATCTGCAAAAAGTGATAGTTTGATTTCCTCATTTCCTACTCTAATTCCTTGAATCTCTTTCTCGGCTCTTATTGCCGAGGCTAGCGTTTCTAGTACTATATTGAATAGTAATGGTGATAGTGGGCAACCTTGTTTCACTCCTGATCTTACTGGGAAAGGTTGCAGTTTATTTCTATTGCATATTATGCTTACTGACGGTCTTAAATATATACTCCTGATTATTCTAAGGAATAATCCATTTATTCCTATACTCTCAAGAGTTTTTAGTAGGAATGGATGTTGGATTTTGTCAAATGCTTTTTCTGCATCTATTGAGATGATCATATGGTTCTTATTAATTTGATTATTAATATGGTCAATTATATTAATAGTTTTCCTAATATTAAACCAGCCCTGCATTCCTGGAATAAATCCTACTTGATCATAGTGTATTATCTTGGAGATGATTTTCTGAAGTCTTTTTGCTAATATCTTATTTAAGATTTTAGCATCAATATTCATTAAGGAGATTGGTCTATAATTTTCTTTCTCAGTTTTCGATCTACCAGGTTTAGGTATCAGTACCATGTCTGTGTCATAAAAGGAGTTTGGTAGGACTCCTTCATCCCCTATTTTTTCAAATAATTTATATAACATTGGGGCTAATTGTTCTTTAAATGTTTGGTAGAATTCACATGTGAATCCATCTGGCCCTGGGGATTTTTTCCTGGGGAGTTGATTAATAGCTTGTTCTATTTCTTTTTCTGAAATGGGACTATTTAAGCAATTTATCTCCTCCTCTGTTAATCTAGGGAGCCTATATTTTTGGAGAAAGTCATCCATTTCACTTAAGTTATCAAATTTATTGGCATAAAGTTGGGCAAAGTAACTCCTTATTATTTCTCTAATTTCCTCTTCATTGGTGGAAAGATCCCCCTTTTCATTTGTAAGACTATCAATTTGATTTTCCTCTTTCTTTTTTTTGATCAAATTTACCAAAGGTTTATCTATTTTATTGGCTTTTTCATAAAACCAACTCTTGGTTTTATTTATTAATTCAATAGTTTTTTTACTTTCAATTTTATTGATTTCTCCTTTTAATTTTTGTATTTCGAGTTTAATTTTTGGTTGGGGGTTTATAATTTGGTCTTTTTCTAGCCTTTTAAGTTGTAAGCCCAATTCGTTAATCTTCTCTTTCTCAATTTTCTTCAAATAAGCCTCTAAAGATATAAAATTTCCCCTTATTACTGCTTTAGCTGCATCCCAAAGATTTTGATATGATGTCTCATCATTATCATTATCTTGGGTGAAATTGTTAATTGTTTCTATAATTTGCTCTTTCACCCAGTCATTCTTTAAGATGAGATTATTCAGTTTCCAATTACTTTTTGGTCTATTTACCCCTAACTTTTTACTGAATGTAGCTTTTATTGCATTGTGATCTGAGAAGAAGGCATTTATTATTTCTGCCTTCCTACATTTAATTTTGAGATCTTTATGTCCTAATATATGGTCAATTTTTGTATAGGATCCATGAACTGCTGAGAAGAAAGTATATTCCTTCCTATTGCCATTCAGTTTTCTCCAAAGGTCTATCATACCTAGTTTTTCTAATGTTCTATTTACTTTTTTAATTTCTTTCTTGTTTGTTTTGTGGTTTGATTTGTCTAAATCTGAGAGTGCAAGGTTGAGATCTCCCACTATTATAGTTTTACTGTCTATTTCTTCTTGCAGTTCTCTTAACTTTTCCTTTAGAAAGTTAGATGCTATACCACTTGGTGCATATATGTTTAGTATTGATATGGCTTCATTATTTATGCTACCTTTCAGCAGGATATAGTTTCCTTCCTTATCTTTTTTAACGAGATCTACTTCTGCTTTTGCTTGATCTGAGATAAGGATAGCTACCCCTGCTTTTTTGGCTTTACCTGAAGCATAATAAGCTCTGTTCCAACCTTTTACCTTTACTCTGTATGTATCTCCCTGCTTTAAGTGTGTTTCCTGTAGACAACATATTGTAGGGTTCTGCTTTTTGATCCAATCTGCTATCCGTCTCCGTTTGATGGGATCGTTCATCCCATTTACATTTACAGTTAAAATTACTAATTCTGTATTTCCTGCCATCGTATTATCCCCAGATTATACTTTTTTCCCTTGACCCCCCTGATCCCCCTCCCCGATATTTAATTTACAGACCCCCCTTGTGACGCGCAACCCTCCCTCTTTTTTTTTTTTTTTTTTTTTAGGATCCCTCCCCCCTCCCTCCAAGTCCCTTCACTTATTCTCCTTTTCCTTTCCCCTTTTCCTCTCCCCCCTTTTAATGAGGTGAGAGAAAATTCTCTGAAAAACAAATATGTTAATTATTTACTCTTTGAGCCTCTTCTGATGAGAGTAAGATTCACACAATGATTCTCCCCCTCACTAAGTTCCCTCAGATATGGTGTATTTTCTATGTCTCTTCCTGGGATGTAGTTTCCCTCTTTTTATCACTCCTTCCCCTTTTTCTGAACCGACCTCCTTCCCTTTACCACACCCCCCTTTTTTTCTTTTATATCAGTAAAATCAAATTATCCTTGAGTATTTTTTATATACCCACAACAAAGTTACAGTTCTCAAGGGTTCTGTGTACCTTTTTCTGTTTCTCTTCAGTCTTGTGGATGTAGATCAAATTTTTTGTTTAAGTCTGGTTTTTTTCTTAGAAACATATAGAATTCCTCTGTTTCATTGAATGACCATCTTCTTCCATGGAAAAAGATGCTAAACTTAGCTGGGTAGTTCATTCTTGGTTGCAGTCCTTGATCTTTTGCCTTTCGGAATATCAGGTTCCAGGCCCTTCTATCTTTTAATGTGGAGGCAGCCAGATCTTGGGTGACCCTTATTGTGGCACCTTGGTATTTAAATTGTTTTTTTCTAGCTGCTTGCAGGATTTTCTCCTTTGTGTGGTAATTCTGCAGCTTAGCCACAATATTCCGTGGTGTTCTTTTTTTAGGGTCTATTTCAGAAGGAGTTCGATGAATTCTTTCCACATCTACTTTCCCTTCTGTTTCTATTATCTCTGGACAGTTCTCTTTGATAATTTCCTGTAAAATAGAATCTAGGCTCTTTTTTTGGTCATAGTTTTCTGGAAGTCCAATAATCCGCAGATTATCTCTCCTAGATCTATTTTCCAGGTCTATAGATTTTCCCAGTAAGTATTTGACGTTGTTCTCCAGCTTCTCATTTTTTTTGTTTTGTTTGACTGATTCTTGGGTTCTCTGTGAATCATTCATTTCTATTTGTTCCATCCTGACTTTTAAGGAGTTATTTTCTTCTTTCACAGTTTTTAGTTCTTTTTGTAAATGCCCAATTTCGTTTTTAAATGAATTATTTTGCTCTATTGAGTTTTTTTCCATTTCCCTAATTTTTTTTTTTTTGAGAATTATTTTCTTTTTCCAATTCAGAAATTCTATTTTCTTGAGACTTTTTTATCTTTTCCAATTCAGATATCCTACTTTCCTGTGTTTTTTTAACCTTTTCTAATTCACTAATTTTGTTTCCCTGCATCTCCTGTGAATTCTTTATTTTTTCCAACTCCAATTTCAGGACATTGTTATTCTCTATCATAACTTCCCTTTCCTTGCCCCATTTTTCTTCGATCTCCCTCAATTTCTTAAGAGCTTCTTCTAGGAGAGAGTTATGTGATGGGGGGCAGGAATCGTTCCCCTTTAGGTTGTTATCTGATTCTCTGCTGTCAACTTCCTCGGGGTTGGATACCCGCTCTTTCTCTGTATAGAAGGAATCTATGGTTTTTCTAGCTTTTTTGCTCATACTTAAAAAAAATCTTTTGGGGTCTGTCTCTGGGGTAGGAAATTATTTACTTCTTTACCAGCTTCCTCCCAGACGGGATGGATGCAGCGGCTCCTGAGCCTGAGCTAAGAGAGAGCTCTGGGAGAGAGTTCCCCACCCTCTCCCTGGGAGTGCCTCAGAGGTGATTAGCACTACTGTGCTTCAAGGGCGTAGAATAGAGAAGACTGCAGGAAGCCCAGGCTATGTGTCCGGGTGGGGAGTGGGTGTCTGCAGCAGGTGACGTAAGAAGCCCCTGCGCTCAAACTGGAAGTGTCTGCCAGAAACCGCGGTCCCTAGTTCAAAGGTTCCGCTTCTCTGGGACTTCCTGGAGCTGAGTTCCACTCCCTCCAGCTAAGTTAGGCAGTGTGTGTTGCCTTGGGCCGTATCCACCCACTTGTCAGTCTCTTAACTATTCTCAGGAGGGAGCTGAGTCACCCCCCAGGATCGGGGAAAATCTAATCTGAGTTTTAAAATATTTTGGCTTTCTCTTCTGAACTGCTAAATAATTAGCAGAGAAGAGCTAACAGCCTGTGCCAGATTCCTTTACCTCAGTGGCTTCTCTGATCCCAGAGCCCCTCCCAGCGCAATGGGCGCAGTGTGCCCCTACCCCACCGTCTGTGCTGGTCTTTCTTATTCCTCCCCTGAGAACTGACCTTTCCTGTTGAAACTCCAGATTCTCTTCAGCTGGTAAGTCGTGCTTCCAGTCCTTGTGGTATCTATCAATCCTGAGCTAATTTTGAGACTTAATTTATCTAATTGGTTGTGAGGGAGTGAGGACGTTCACTGAGTCGTGTGTTTCCTCTCCGCCATCTTGGCTCCGCCTTCCTCTAATAACTTTTTAGTAGAATTTCTTAAGTCCTCTAAATATATCATATCATCTGCAAATAATGATAATATGGTTTCCTCATTACCTACTCTAATTCCTTTAATCTCTTTCTCATCTCTTATTGCCAAAGTTAGCATTTCTAATACAATATTGAATAGTAATGGTGATAGTGGGCAACCTTGTTTCACTCCTGATCTTACTGGGAAAGGTTCCAGTTTATCCCCATTACATATGATGCTTTTATATAGATGGTTTTATATAGATGCTACTATTTCAAGGAAGATCCATTTATTCCTATACACACTAGTGTTTTTAATAGGAATGGATGATGGATTTTATCAAATGCCTTTTTTGCATTTATTGAGATGATCATATGGTTTTTATTAATTTGGTTTTTATATAGTCAATTATGCTAATAGTTTTCCTAATATTGAACCAGTCCTGCATTCCTGATATAAATCCTACTTGGTCATGGTATATTATCTGAGAGATGATTTCTGTAACCTCTTTGCTAATATTTTATTTGCTAATATTCATTAGGGAGATTGGTCTATAATTTTCTTTCACTTTTTTCATCCTACCTGGTTTAGGTATCAATACCATGCCTGGGTCATAAAAGGAATTTAGTGGGACTCCTTCATTCCTTATTTTTTTCATATAGTTTATATAGCATTGGGGTTAATTTTTCCTTAAATGTTTGGTAGAATTCACAAGTAAATCCATCTGGTCCTGGGGATTTTTTCTTAGGGAGTTGATTAATAATAGCTTGTTCTATTTCTTTTTCTAAAATGGGACTATTTAAGCAATTTACTTCCTCCTCTGTTAATCTGGGCAATGTATATATTTTTGTAGGTATTCCTCCATTTCACTTAAGTTATCAAATTTATTGGCATAAAGTTGGGCAAAGTAACTCCTAATTATTACTCTAATTTCCTCTTCATTAATAGAACGTTCTTCCTTTTCATTTTTAAGACTAACAATTTGATTTTCCTCTTTCCTTTTTCTAATCAAATTTAACAAAGGTTTATCTATTTTTTTTTCATAAAACCAACTCAGTTTTATTTATTAATTATTGGGCATTTAACAACTGCTTAAACCTTGTAATTAGATTGGACATCAGTACCTGTTCATCATTTCCTGTTCCTCAATGACTTTGAGTAGAACTTGCTTTTTATTATAGCAAATGCCAAAAATCCAATTTCAAAGAAACAGAACAGCCCAAACAAGAATATCGGAGAAGTACTGGGAAAGCCCAAAACATAGTAAACAAAACCATCTCAAACATTTGAGAAAACACTGAAATTAATTTACTATGGTCTGATGCTAAATCTATAAACTCTCTCATTTGTTACTTGCCTAGTATGTTTGACAGATGTCAAGTAGGTCTGTTTCCCAAGAAAACTTAAAATACCCCGAGTTTGTTGTTCACTATACAGTTTAGAAACCATGGGCACAGTAGTTAGTAGGAACACTTAATTCAAGCCTCAGATATATACTGGCTGTGTAGTCCTGGACACATCACCTAGACTCTCATTGCTCTGAGAAACTCTTTAAGACTTTGAATTGCAAGAAAGGTGTCAGATTGTATTGGTACAAGGAGTTCCCCAGATCAATAAAGTCACAGTTCTAGTCCTTGTCCATAATACATTATGAGATATCCCAGGAAAAGCAAAGATTTCAAAAGAAAAAAAAATCTAACAAACTTTTTCATCTATGTATTAAGTGAACTTTGCAACCATTATTTTAGATGGACAAGTTTGCTCCGTCTCAGAAAATATAGTGGAAATGGGGCTTGACTTGCTACAGGTCCTCATCCTTTGAACCTCTGAAGTCCTATTTGAGGCCCTTGCTTCCACACACGCAGTGCTATTGACATTCCAAGTTGAAATGCTCTCATCATAAACACACTGTTAAGTGAAATTGCTATATTTCCTGGTCCAGTATGCTTATACCTTAAGTGAATAAATAAATTAGCTTTTATAGGATTGTCAAGTGATCTAATCACTGCATACAATATTTGTCTTTGTAAAAAAATACAAAAGTTGATATTTTTATACCATTTTAAGGTTTGCAAAAACACTTCATAGGCCTTATCTCATTTAAATTTTACAGCAACTCTGTGAGGGAGGTACTATGCTTTTCTCATTTTATATATGGGAGAATTGAGGCTAAGAGAAATGAAGGTTTGCTTCATTGCTTGCTAAGGTTTACAGAGCTAACAAGTGTCTAAGCCAGGTTATGAATCCAGGTCTCCTTAACACCAAACTCAGCATTCTAATCATCATGTCATGGTGCTTCTAAAAGTGCTGTACAAAATTGGATATGAATTCCAAACTTACAATTGTACTTTTAAAATACAATCAGTTTAAGAGAACACTGTACATAGCAACAAGATTATGTGATGATCAACTGTGATGGACTTGGCTCTTTTCAACAATGAGGTAATTCAGTCAATTCCAATGGACTTGTGATGGAGAGAGCCATCTACATCCAAAGAGAGGACTATGGGGACTGATTGTGGATTATAACATAGTATTTGCACCATTTTGTGGTTGTTTTCCTTTTTTTCTCTCATTTTTTTTTCCTTTTTGATCTGATTTTTCTTGTGCGGATAAATGCAGAAATGTGTTTAGAAAAATGTTGAACCTATATTGGATTACTTGCAGTCTAGGGGAGAGGGTGGGGGGAAAGGATGGAGAAAAATTAGGTTACAAAGTTTTGCAAGAGAGAATACTGAAAACTATCTTTGCATAAACTTTGAAAATAAAATACATATTTAAAAAAAAAAGAAATACAAATCAGTTTGAAAAGTAGGTGTTGATTATTATGTTAAGTGTCTTATGTTTTCTCCCTCTCCTTTCTCCTTCCCCCTATTATTGGGGGTAATAATAACTACAATAAAACTTAGACCCTTTAGATAAATAACTCAGATTAAAGTTGCTTACAATGTTTTTGGTTCAGCATAGTTCAACACAACGAAAAGAGTTTAGAGGTCTTGGACCAATGTTGTAGTTTAGCTACTGACTAGTTGCTTGTCTGAGGGAAAGATATTAAATCTTTCTGAGCATCATTATTTTCATGTATAAGTAGAGATAATTATAATCTTCCATTGTCTCTCAACATTGTAGTAAGAACAACTAAGGTCCTAGATGTTATGATTTCTAAATTCTGAAATGCTTTAACAAGGAATGCTAACATGGACTATTAACTCCCAAGATCCCATTAGGAGTTTGCCCAAGATTGAACTGAGGAGCATGCTCCTTAGGACAGGGGAACCAGTATAAGACTATGTAGATCTGTGTGTCCCTTGCATTGACAAATGACAAATCCAACCAGAATATCTGAGAAATAAGAATAAGCAGCTAGGGGAGGATGTGAGACAGGGGTGATTTAAAGAAAGGAAGAGAAAGAAAGAGCCTTCACTGAGTCACTTCATAATATACTCCTGAAGCAAAACAGATGGCAGTTGCTGTCTGTGAGTGAAAGCAATGGCTATTAGAAGATAACAAAAACACACTCAGTAAATGACTTTCAGAAGCCTGGGCTTTAAACTGACAGAGGACACCCAGAGGAGACCTCAATAACACACAATCTGGTATCATAATGGCTAGCTGAAACTTTCGGTGGATATCTGGAAGAACTCAAAGCCTCAACAGGCAGAAGCTGGAGAGAGGGTCAGAATACTGATTCCCAAACATGGCAGATGGCATCAAAATCCCCGGGAGCTTGGACTCATTTCAACTGTTGTCATAGCTTAAGGAGGTTCATGTTCCTCTTAGGGGACATTCAGTGAGTAAAGACACATGTAAACCAAAATACCAGTGGATAATAGGGAGATTCCAAGTGATTTCAGTTGTAGGTCAAATGTAAATTCCTTGTAATCAGGTTTTAGATATGAATTAAATGTCTCTAGCTCTCTTTATTTAAGGGGATCCACTGCCTGGCCCACCCTCCCTTCATCCTAGGGAACTGAAAGACTTTGAGTTCAAGCCATTGAGGATTGTTTGAAAGAAGTGATGATGTTTTTAGCCTGAGGGAGGACACAATAGCTGTCTTCAGCTCTTTTAAGGGCTGACACATAGAAGAGGGATTTATCTTATTTTGCTTGGTCCCAGCAGGCAGAACTGGAAGCAATATCTAGAAGTAGCAAAGGGACAAATCCGGACTTAATCTAAGGACTGGAAAAGGACAGCTTAGGGAGCAGTGGGTAAAATGCTACATTTGGAATCTAGAAGACCTGAATTCAAATCTTACTTCAGATACTTCCTAACTCTATGTGCCCCTGGACAAATCAATTAATTTCTCTCTACTTTGGTTTCCTAATTCAAAAGATTAGGATAATAATAGCCCCCAAGCTCCATTATGAGTTATTGTAAAGATAAAATTTCATTAAATACTTTGTAAATCTAAAAGTTAATACTAAAAATGCTAGCTATTAACTTTCATATAGTAGTAATTACTATATATATATTAGTGTACTAAATATATAATATTAATTACTAATATTAATAATAATAATAATTAATAATAATAACCAATAGCTAACTAGATAGTTGATAGCTGTAAAAACCAATATCCATAATAGTAATGATAAGGAAAAAAATTCTGAACAATCACACACAAAAGTAAAATGGATGGCTTCTGGAGTTTCCCCTTGTTGGAAGTCTTTGAGCAAAGCCTAAGTACCTATTTTTCAGATATATTATGGAGCAGTGGCTCTCAAACTTTTGTTCTCAGTCTCTTTATACTATTAAAAATTATCAAAGATCTATCCAAAGAATTTTGTTTATGGGAGTTATATTTATACCTATTTACCATGTTGGAAATAGAAAACCAAATTTTGATTTGTAGACTCACTGAAAGACTTTCAGAGACCCCAGAATACTCTGAACCACATTCTGAGAACCACTGCTATAGAGATGCTCTCTTTGGGGCCAGGGTTCACTAAAATCAAAGACTTTATTTTTGTGCTTATTTATATCTCTGATGCCTGGCATACAGTAAAGGCTTAATTTTGATGCTTTTTGCTTGTTGCCTATCTGCCATCTCCTCCAAGGAGTCTTTGGCAAAAACAAAAACAAACACACAAAATCTCCCCCAAAGAGGGATAGTCCTTTACATACCCTGACTCCTTTCATTTGGGTTCCCTTCTTCCCTGTAGTTTCCTACTGTGACACCTAACTAGAACTTGGCATATGTATACAATGAGTTTCAATGTTGATTAACCTTCATTTCCTTCTCCCCTCAAAATTTACCTGTTCTATGATCAGATTCATACTTTGAGACTAGTTAACCTTAGGCTAAGGAATTAGTGTTAATGGACCAGTAACACTTTAATTTAAAGGAATAGCTTTCTAATAGTACCCATGCTAAACACACATAGGCTGCTGGGGGGATAACTGAAGCCAGGCTAACCTGTTCAGGGTCATTCATTGTTTCTTCATTCAAAGAAAGCACTGATGTAGGATTAAATGGACATTCAAAATGGGTGTTGTTTCTGTCATTAGCCCAAATGGTCCATACTCTGTATTGTCTGGGTCAGAGAGAAGAATCCAGTGCATTGGAAGCTTAGGATGCTTAAGAGTATGATATACAATTTGCACTGCAGCTAAAAACACAGAAGGAAAAGCCCATGGTGGGTACAGGTTGAAGACAGAAACAAGTCCATAGCTAAATTTCTGGCTCTGAGTTTTGAATTTATGTTCCTTTTCAGATTTTCATCCTTTTTTATGCCTATTTATTAGAGTGTCTGCCTCAACAACTTGCAAATTAGAAACTGAATTTTCACAGATAACATCCACATCTGTCACTGACTTCAAGGTAGCAGCAGGCAAATCTCAGGGGCAGGGGTTGTCCCAAGCACATACAGGCATATCTTAGAATTCTATTTCCACTCTGACAAAAGGGACTCCCTTCTTTCTCCACACATTAGCGTGCCTTCCCATAATACTTAAAGATGGCTCCCTTCAGACAAAGATTGCCAGTGTTAACACCAGTGGGCAGCCTAGGGGACTGGAGAACCTCAAGCAGGCTGTTCCTTTCCTGTATTTTTTCAGACAAATAAGCCATATGTTGCTGCCCAACAGAAATGGTCATCTTGTTCTATCTGATATTGTTTACAGGAGGTGATCTAGTATATGACAGGATGGTGGTCCCACTGGCTTCCAATCAAACCTACCAACCATTGGGGATCTGTCTAATTCAGCAATACCCCAAATTCCAATGGGGAAGTCTCTTTCCTTACTGCAGAAGACTTTGAGAATAGGGCTCAGCATCTTGAGATACTCAGTGCTGGCATTTTGGACCACAGGAGTGGTGATAAAGAATGTCTCTCCTAGTATTTGACTTTGCTAGCATGAAGATATGTCCTGTTTACATATAAGCAGAGAAGGGACAATAGATGGATAAAAAGAGGAAGCAACACAGTAGCATGGAGAGAGCTGTGGCTTAGCAATAAGGATACCTAAATTCTCATTCCAGTTCCACCAATTAACTGTGTGGCTTTGGACAAAGCACTTAGATATTGTAAATGCTTTCTTATGAAAAGAGCACTAGACTTAATTGGATGGCTGAAGCCCTCCAGTCTTAAAATTATGACATTGGTTAAAACAAATATTGTTTTTTCAATTTAAGTTAAGGCTAGAGAATTTAAAAGATAACAATACTCAGTCAGCCAAGAGTGTCCAAAACTTGTCCTTGATTTGCCCATAATCCTGGTGTATTAATTAGATAAAATGTTCAAGGACAACTCTACAAACAGATAGAAAGACAATTTCCAATTCACAAAGACCTAGGTTAAAGTTCTTGGTGCAGTATGCTGTGTACACTGGTATTCAGGAGGTGCTTAACAAATGCGATGTTAAAGGCTATTTGTCTACCTCTGACATATACTCATTGTGCAAACCTGGCAAGTCATTTATCTCTTTGGAAACCTAAACAACTTTCTAAGACTAAAAGTGTTAGGACCGAGGACTCGAACCTACATTGGTAGAAGAAATTTTTAAACTGGAAATTTACTGCAGCCATTAAACCAAAAGTCTCATCTAAGTTTTTTTTTCCAGAGTAGGAAAGAAAATTCTCGGTTTAGAATAAAGGAATCTGGGTTTCAATCCCAGGCTTGATAAGTTGCTTAATTTATCTTGTTTAATTTCAGTTGAATCACTTAGCTTCTCTGATGCTCACTTTACTCATCTGTAAAAGAAAGATCTTAAAATAGTTTTAAGCTTAGAATTTGATGTTTCTATGGAAAAAATACACAAAAAATTAACTGATAACTTCTGCCTTTAAAATTGGCTCTACAATTCTGTAGTTCTGCATTTTAACTCCAAGGATATATTGACTTCAAAATGAATCATACACCACTTCTATTAGTTCCCATGTACTGGAGACCCAAGTTTTTTCATTGGTCTCATTGAATCCTATTTGTAGAAATTCATACCTACTTTCTACCCCTGAAATACCATCTCAGTGCTTTATATTGGCCTAAATTTGACCCCCGGATCCAAAATGCTATACTAGCAAAGTGTCAACTCTAAAGGTTCCCACCAAGTGATAGACCGTAAATCTAGCCATAAGAGGACATTCTAGCTAAAATCACCAGAAGACTAGCCACTGTGTGCAATTACTTCTCCCCACCCCCATTTCAGCAAATGTGAACAAAAGAAAAATGTGACATAAAAGAACTGTAATATCAATTGTTTCACCATTGACTTACTGATCCTTGAATTCTTGAAAAATATATCATGTGGGAACATAAGTCAAGCAAGAGGAGAAATACCAATTGTTTTGGTTTGATTTTTAATGCAGTTGAGGTTCAATTTTTCAAGTAAAATAGGCCTATTTGAATCTTTTGATAAATTCTGAAAATTGGGAGTTTCATCTGCAAGAAGAGGAGGAGGAAGAAGAAGAGAAAGGAGAGAAAGAGAGACCGAGGGAGAGAGGGAGAGGGAGAAGGGAGAGGGAGAGGGAAAAGGGAGAGGGAGAAGGGAGAGGGAGAGGGAGAGGGAGAAGGGAGAGGGAGAGGGAAAGGGAGAAGGGAGAGGGAAAGGGAGAAGGGAGAGGGAGAGGGAGAAAGGAGAGAGGGAGTGGGAGAAGGGAGAGAGGGAGAGGGAGAAGGGAGAGGGAGAGGGAGAGGGAGAAGGGAGAGGTAGAGGGAGAGGGAGAAGGGAGAGGGAGAGAGAGGGAGAGGGAGAGGGAGAGGGAGAGGGAGGAGGAGAGGGAGAAGGAAAGGGAGAGAGAGGGAAAGATTCTAAAGGTATAATCTATAATATTTCATTCTGTAACATGCATTTCCAGTTGGCTGAGTTGGATTGTGACCAGTAACACAAGATAATCATCTGCTCTCTATCGGCTGGTGCCCATGGCAGCAGCTGCAGCTTGGGAAGGAGATGCAATGACTGGCTGAGGTCACCGTTTCCAAAGGGCTGGACTTGTTTTGACAAGTGAATTAGGCATCAATGAGGAACTCAATGTTCCTCAGCATTTAGTCTTTGTGAATGACCAGCTGGTTTACACCTGGATCCTGATTTAGGCCAAGCCTTTCTCCAATGTTATTTGATGACTTCCAATGGACTGCTGGTCCAAGGCTCCCTCTCTCAACCCCTCAAAACACTGGTTGATCTGGAACTGTTTCAATCCATGGCTCAATTTATTGATAATTCTTTTATTTCTACCATTCTGGTGCAGTCAGTGATGTCCTCTTGCATCCCAGAGATGACTAGCCAAGGGGAGTTCTATCCTGGGTTTGTGTTCATTGACAACAAAGTATTCTCTCTCTTTCTCCTTATATCCATATTTCCATCCACATGGAGCTAATGAATTGATTAATCCAACAGGATATATATTTTGGATAACCACAGCAGAACAGTAAGCTAAGTCCAAAATTGGAAAAAAAAAAAAAAAAAAAAAAAAAAAGGAAAAGAGAGGCATCTAAGGGGAACATGGGCAAATCACTAGAGCTTAGAGCCAGGAAGACTTCAATCAAATTCAGCCTTAGACACTTACTGGCTCTGTGGTTCTAAACAAACTGCGTAGTCTCTTCTTTCCTCAGTTTCCTTCTCTGTAAATGAGATAACTACCTACTTTCTCAGGTTGTTGCCAGAACAAAATGAAATTATATTTATAAATATCTCTTCAAATATTAAAGTAGTATATAAATATTAAGTTATATTTTTGAATTTAGAAAATGCATAGCATTTGCAGTTTTCCCAATCTATCCTCTGACACAAAAATCTACCTTTTTAACATCAATGTTCTTATTCTGACACTAAAAGGATGCTTATCATGGAACAGCACAATCTAGGAATAAGCCAAATTGATTGTGACCCAAAAGGCAATGGAGAAACATTTGGAGGGAGAAATATGTATAAAATAAGTCCCTTAAAAATCAATTTCAGAAAATGTATGACAAGAAAAGGAGCTGGGTGAAATATGCAGTAAGAGTAAGAAGTAATAATGCTCCAAAAGTCATCACACCGTGCATACTCTTTGATCCAGCAGTGTTACTACTGGGCTTATATCCCAGAGAGATTTTAAAGGAGGAAAAAGGACCCACATGTGCAAAAATGTTTGTGGCAGCCCTCTTTGTAGTGGCCAGAAACTGGAAACTGAGTGGATGCCCATCAATTGGAGAATGGCTGAATAAATTGTGGTATATGAATATTATGGAATATTATTATTCTATAAGAAATGACCAGCAGGATGATTTCAGAAAGGCCTGGAGAGACTTACATGAACTGATGCTGAGTGAAATGAGCAGAACCAGGAGAATATTGTGCATGGCAACAACAATTTACATGATGATCCATTCTGATGGATGCGGCTCTCTTCAGCAATGAGAGGATCCAAATCAATTCTAATTGTTCAGTAATGAAAAGAACAAATTATACCCAGCAAAAGAACTATGGGAAATGAGCGTGAACCACAACATAACATTTCCACTTTTTCTGGTATTGTCTGCTTGCATTTTTGTTTTCCTTCTCAAGTTATTTTCACCTTTTTTTCTAAATCTGATTTTTCTTGTTCAGCAAGATAACTGTATAAATATGTATATATATATATATATATATATATATATATATATATATTGTATTATATAGTTTAACACATTTAACATGTATTGGACTGCCTGCCCTCTAGAGGAGGGGGTGGGGAGAAAGAGGGGAAAAGTTGGAATAGAAGCTTTTGCAAGGGTCAATGTTGAAAAATTACCCATGCATATGTTGCATATGTTTTGTAAGTAAAAAGCTACAATAAAAAAGCTAAAATTAAAAAAAGAGTAAGAAGTAATAAATGTAACCTCAGTGTTATGCAGATAGATATGGAATGATCACAAGTTTCTAACAATTTGAGAACATCTTCTTTGGAAAATTTATGGACAGATATGAAAAAGGAACACATAAATGGAGATGTAAATGAGTGGTGAGTGATAACTTGCATTAGTGAAGCCTGTATCCATATTGGTAACAT
Organism: Sminthopsis crassicaudata; assembly: GCF_048593235.1. Taxonomy (NCBI): domain Eukaryota; kingdom Metazoa; phylum Chordata; class Mammalia; order Dasyuromorphia; family Dasyuridae; genus Sminthopsis; species Sminthopsis crassicaudata. Next base: position 81,609,937 of record NC_133621.1, on the reverse strand, counting down.
TTTGGATGGCTTTAGTATTAATTTAAAAGTAGAAAACTCTTCAGCATCATTTGATCTTTGATCACATTTGCCTGGAATCTGAAATGAACAGATTAAACATCTTCCCTTTCCAAATAAGAATTATTTTCCTGCTTCTCAGAGTCATCAATATTTTCAAACCCCAAATCAAATCATGGTTAAAAACAAAAAACTTTTCAAAAGGTTCAGAGTTTTCTTTATTATTCTTATCACAAGTCATGTGTACTCTGGAATTTTCCAGATATGTTGGTTATCAAATTGATTTTAGATTGCTTTATATGACTTTGATTATTTTTGCACCGGAACAGCATTAATAGACTTATTTGCAGATAAACAGCTTAATGGGTAAATTTCCATGTATGGACCTTAGATTAAAGACTTCATTCTCTTTCAGACTTAATAGGTATACCTTACAGCAAGAAATTCACAAATTAGGCTTTTCTTCATAATTTCTTCTAAACAGCTAGTAGATCAACTTTTTGAAATCATAAGAACCTTCAACCAATGATAAAAGCTTGAAATTTACAAATATTTATATATTTTATTTTCACATTTTGTAACAGGGTGAGTCTGTATTTCCTTAAAAAGTAATTGGAACTATATTCCAAGTATAAGGCCTTACCTTAGGTAACAAGAAAACAGATGTTTTAGCAGACCCAAAATGGGACTGAATATATAGCCAGATGTTAAGCCCTTTGATTTTAACACACACTTTAGTAAGTGTCTGTTTTTCAGTCTAAAATCAGGCTGACAAATTGCCCAAAATAAAAGATAAAGTTTCTGTTCAAAAAAATCTCTGTACCAGAGAGCCCTTTAGAGCATAGTAAATTAATGATCTAGTCTTCACCTTTGACAGGTTTTGGCTAAATTGCATTTGGTAGTCTTTTAGGATATCTACGGAGGATAAAGCGCCACTGGAGTTTCTCGCTGCCTAAAATTTTCAAGTCATTTGAACAAGCTGAAGATTAAAAGTATGAGGTGGTTTATCCACCTCTGAATTCTCGTCACATCTGACTAGTTCCATAATTATTGCAGATAGGCATATAAACTTTATGCTCCTTCTCCAACTCAATTACTTAGCCGCATTCTCCATTCCAAGAGGCGTTCCAAGAGGTTATCATGACAGTCCCCCTTGTTCATTTCAATCAACTTCAACCTTCCAAATGTATTCAGAACTATCAATGCCAGCTGCTGGAATGTCATCTGAAGCAGAAAGATAATTACTGAAGGAAATAGGGAACATACCCCCTTCCCACCCTTCATCGCTGTCTATCAAGAAGATGTATGCATGCGTGTGGATGGATGATGTTCTTTGTGTGGCGTGTGTTTGAATCCTGGAGGCAGAAAACTCACAGTTGTTTGTGTATTCCCATTTGTGGTGGGGTGTTTTAAAAAAAGAAAATAAAATCTTCTTATAGGTCAAGTTATGCCAAACTATATTATGGCACTGGAAATTGCCATTCTTACATTGCACCATGACTGGTGGCTATGCAGCCTAAAAAGGATTAATCAGGGTTCCAACACTAGAAGGGGGAGAGTATTGGGACATCTTATCTATTAAGGAGAGTCTGGGACACGACAGCTTTTTTGAGAATTTAGAGTTGAGTATCTTTTGTATCTCTTGACCATGAAAATATCCCTTTTCCAAAGTGCCTCACTGCCACTGGCCCCATATAGCTATTCAGCTGACTCATCTTGTTTCTACCTCCATAATATCCCTGGCATCCAACCACTTCCTTCCACTTACCCAGCCACTATCCTACTTCAAGCTCTTATCATCTCTTGTCTTGATTGTTACAACAGCCTCCTAATTAGCCTGTCTTATGTCCCTCCACATGCCATTTATGCTCTAAAAAGCGACCAAAAGGATCTTCCTAATGTTCAAGTCAAGCCTGACTATAAAACTACCCCTCGTACCTTCAACTTATAACTTCTAGTATCAAATATCAATTCCCCTTATCATAATATTCTTTACCATCTGACCCTAAAGAGCTTTTTCAGCCTTCTTATTCCTTTTCATGAACATTGAGATATAACAAAAGATATAAGATAAAACTGGCCGACATGCTAGTCTTCACTTACTATATTCCCATATCTGTTAGCTATGGCTTTCCAGAAACTAGCACAGAGCCTGGCTCACTAAATGTTGATTTGTTGTTTGATTTATATTGGTTTTAAAGTACTTTTGCATGTCTACTATGTGCCAGGAACTGTGCCAAGTACTTTACAAATATCTCAAGCCATCCTCATGACAATCCTTTGAGTCTTGGCTCATTCCCTTCTCCAGGAAGAATTTTTGGATTCCATTAGCTGCTTATCATGCCTTTTTCCCCAAGTGAGGTTTTTATTCAAATAGTACTTCACCTTCCCCTATATATGTACATGCTATTTCTCCTCCACTACCTCCTATGGAATATAAGTAATTTGATTTTTTTTTGTCTTTTCGTCCCATTACTAACCCCTGTGGCTAGCACTTAGCAAGAATTAACAAATATTTGTTGGTTAATTGATTCATGGAAGCAAACCTCAGAAGAATCTCTGAAAAACCTTCTAAAATAAGAAAAAATAATCTCCTACCACTATCTATTTCTGCTTTTATATTATATGTAGAATGGGGATTGTATGAAGGGGAAGGGAAAATTTTTGGAGTAAAATTTGTGAATTTCTCAGCAGTATGCTATCTCCTAGGGGTTCTAAGAAGCCATGAGTCAGTAAGCTGAAGCTAGAGGATGGCTCTAGCCCTCACTTCGTCTCTCACTTTCCCTTTTCTTTTCACAGATGTCAGCATAAGCCTCCTCCTCATCCATTTCTGAAGTTACTTTCCCTGTTTGGACTTTGTCCCAAGCCCATGCACTTACTCACTCACAAAGACACACATGTACACACTGTCTCTCTCTGCATCTTTTTCCATGTGTGTCTCTGTGTGAATATCTCTGTCTCTCCATTTCTGTCTCTCTCTTGGTCTCTCTCTGTCTTGGTCTCGGTCTTGTTGTCTCAGTGTCTCACTTTCTCTCACTCTCTGTCTCTCCTCTCCTCTCCCCACCCCAAGCCACTATTTTTGAATGTCAAGGACAGGAAATGTGAACTTCTAGAGACAGAAATGGTTTTTAACAGAGATGACACATTAATTAGGACTTTATGAGAACTAGAATTTTCAGGAGTTTCCTGAATTCTGGAATTTTCCCCACTCCCTCCTGCCCCTACCTCTAAGTAAAGAAGATTGGAAGGTTGGAAAGAAGGTAAATAATTACATATAAGTCAGGCAGGGACTGACTCTTGGAATCAAACATTAGTTCTAATTCACCTTGACCATGAATGAGCTTGCAAGCCAAAGTCAGGAGTTAAATAACTCCTAAATAAGAGCCAGAATTGGTCTACTCTATGAAGGGAGAATAAAAAGGAAGAATGTCAATAAAAAAGAATGGAGAAGGTGGAATTAAGTACTTTATAAGCCCTTGAAATTAAGGGCATAAATCTAAATAAATCTAGCAGGAAAGGCAAACATATTCAAAATAGCAAAGCAGATGAAATACATACATGCTAACATATGTGTATACATACATAACATGCATGTGTGTATACATTTCTGTGGACATGTATATAAATATAAGCATATATTTACATACAAACACACACAGAGCATTATCCTTTCCACATCATAGAATAAAGGCACAGCGCTGCCAAAATCTAGAAATCTGTATTAAAAAATTTTGGCCCTCCCTTCATGCAGGGAAGAAGTCTTAATTATTATGATATTAAAAGATAAAATATGTTGATATTATACTACAATACTATACATATATTCTAGGCATTTCTGAATTTCTATACTTTTTTCTGTGTCAACTGCTGACCTCTTCATATCATCTGCAGCTTCTACAAAACTCTCCAAAACTTCCCATTTAATTTCTTATGACAATCCATGATCTATCAAAACAAGGATGGGGAAAGTCACAATGTAGAAGGGATAAATATATATTGTGTATATTTTATATATATATATATGTATATATATACACACACATATATATATATAAAATATATACACACATATACACACATATATTACATATAAATTTCCCTATGGGATCCAATTTCTCTATTTTCTTCATTTCCACCCTCATTGGTACATCCTAAATATTTGAGGATCCACTCAAGCCCTGTAGTTGGCTTGGACCCTCCCAACTTACACACACCCTGAGCTTACAACACTAATTATCTCCTTATCAAAAAAAAATTACTTGTTGGTAAGTACCTTTCCTTCAAGGCCTCCTTAGGTGACTGAAATGATTGCCTAGTCTGAAAATATAAAGATTAGGAGTCAAAGCAACTTGACTTGGGATAGAAAATACACCCATATCCAGAAAGAGAACTAAAGAGACAGAATGTGGATCAAAGCATAGTATTTTCATCTTTTTTTTTTGCTTGTTTCTTTCTCTAATTATTTCCCTTTTGGGTCTGATTTTTCCTATGCAATATGACAAATATGGAATTATATTTAGAAAGATTATACATGTTTAATTTATATCAGGTCATTTGTTGTCTTGAGGAGAGAGGGGGAAATTTTTAAACACAAAATCTTACCCCAATGAATATTAAAAAGTATCTTTACATATATTTGGAAAAATAAAATACTACTGAAGAAAAAAAAAATATTAAGAATCAAGGGCACTGAGCTATCCTGTGGCTAAATGCCTTTTTTTAATGTGATAGAAACAGTATCTTTTATATTTAATGATCCCCTCATCTATTCCCAGATTGGCTGAGAATTTTCCCCCTGGCCATTGTTATGAAAGGTATTGTCTGCTGTTCCCTTCTGGGTTTTGTTGTTTGTTTTTTCTGTTGTTGTTTTAATATGAACTCTTCTATTCAGGTCATATAACCATGTGGAGCTTTTTGAGGTCTGTGTTTTAAGATACTAATTTATCAGCCCCTAATCTTACAGGTAAGAAATCTGAGGCCCAGAAAGGTCAAATATCTTGTCCAAAGTCACAGAGTCAGTATTTGTCAGAGGCAAAACTTGAAATCAGGTATTACTGCCTTAAATGCTTTTATACCATGACTGACTATAGACTTACAAAAGCAAAACAATCCCCATCCTAATAGTATAATATCCAATTACTACTAATGATAACATCCTAGTAATACTGATTAATGATAATAATAAAAATCAGCTTCTACACAGCATTTAATATGTGCCAGGAATTACACTAAGTGCTTTACAAATATGACTTCAATTGACCCTCACAACAACCCTGATTGGTAGATGCTCTTATTATCCCCATTTTATAGTTGAAAAACCTGAAGTAAACAGAGGATAAGGGATTTCCCCAAAACCATGCAGCTAATAAATGACTGAGGTCACATTTGAACCCAGATCTTTTAACACTCTATTCACCAGCTTCCCCATTTACTGCTTCTACTGAGAAAAGGTGTGCAAAGTGAAATAAACACTAGATAATTTGAGGAGAGAGAATAAATGACGAAGAGTCAGAAGTTGGGGGAAGCTATAGAAGGCGTCATGAAGAATCAGGTACTTCAGCTAAACCTTGAAGGGTGATAAAGATCCTAAAAATAAGAAGGGAATGAATTCTCACAAAAGGGGAGGACCTGTGCCAATGTAGAGAATTGAAAGAAGAAATGTGGAGTTCATCTCACCCACCAGTAATCCAACCATGTTAGATTATCTGTTGTATAAAAAGAAATAACAAAATATGACTTTACAGATAGGCAGAGAAGCCAGTCTGCGAAGAAATTTAAATCACTGCCATTGTTACAAAAGGCCTTTCAGTGACTTTATTGAGGAAAAGATTAAATTGAGAATTTCAGGCACTAAATTAGGTCAATGAGGAAAAGGGAGAAGATCTCATGTGTAATCAGGGGCTACTTCTGGCCTCCCTCACAATATGAAACACAGTTATCTCTTGCTTCTGCTCATGTGATGAGTTTGCCTACCAAAAGACACTATTCTACTGGACCCATTTCATTCAGAAGTATATATTTTTGTGGAATTTTTCAAAAAACCTCTCAGGAAATATTTATGTGGCCCAGTGGGAAAAAAAAGACTAGACTTGGTGTGAAAAAACTAGAATTCAAATCTAGCATTTGTTTTTTGTTGGGAAATTTTTTTGAGGAAAATTTTTGTTTGGGAAATTTTTATTCCACTTTGTTAGGTTTCAATTTCCTAATCCATAAAAATCAAAGTGCTGTACTAAATATAGATATAGAAATCTATCTTATTCTATAGGAAAGTTAAAAAGGGAAGGGGATATGGAAAGTGGAGAGGTTGATTGAAGAGAGGGCATATTGAAAGAGGGAGTGAACAGTAGCAAAACACTATTGAGGAAGAACAGAGAAAGAAAAGAGAAAATACAATAAATGGTGGGGAAATATAATTGGCAGTACTAATTATAAAAAAGAATTTTGAAACAAATTTCTTTCATAAGGTCTCTTTTCTCAAACATAAAGGGATTTGAGTCAAATTTATAAAATATAAAAGCCATACCCCCAATTGATAAATGATCAAAATATATGAATTACGCCCACAGATCTATAAAACAGTGCATATTCTTTGTTTTTTTATTTTTTTATTAATTTTATAATTATAACATTTTTTGACAGTACATATGCATAGGTAATTTTTTACGTTATCCCTTGTACTCCCTTCTGTTCCGAATTTTTCCCCTCCTTCCCTCCTTCCCTCCACCCCCTCCCCTGGATGGCAGGCATTCCCATACATATTAAATATCTTATAATATATGCTTGGTACAATATATATGTGCAGATCTGAATTTTGTTGTCGTTGTTGTTGCAAAGGAAGAATTGGATTTAGAAGGTAAAAATAACCTGGGGAGAAAAACAAAAAATGCAAACAGTTTACACTCATTTCCCAGTGTTCCTTCTCTGGGTATAGATGATTCTGTCCATCATTGATCAATTGGAATTGGATTAGCTCTTCTCTTTGTAGAAGATAACCACTTCCATAAGTGGTTATCCTCATATAGTATTGTTGTTGAAGTGTATAATGATCTCCTGGTTCTGCTCCTTTCACTCAGCATCAGTTGATGTAAGTCTCTCCAAGCCTCTCTGTATTCATCCTGTTGGTCATATCTTTTTTCTTTCTTTTTTTTTTCTCTCTGAGGCTTGGGTTAAGTGACTTGCCCAGGGTCACACAGCTAGGACGTGTTAAGTGTCTGAGACCAGATTTGAACTCGGGTCCTCCTGAATTCAGGGCTGGTGCTCTATCCACTGCGCCACCTAGCTGCCCCCTCCTCTCCCGCTGGTCATTTCTTACAGAACAATAATATTCCATAACATTCATATACCACAATTTACCCAACCATTCTCCAACTGATGGACATCCATTCATTTTCCAGTTTCTAGCCACTACAAAAAGGGCTGCCACAAACATTTTGGCACATACAGGTCCCTTTCCCTTCTTTAGTATTTCCTTGGGATATAAGCCCAGTAAGTAGCAGCACTGCTGGATCAAAGGGTATGCACACTTTGATAACTTTTTGGGCATAATTCCAGATTGCTCTCCAGAATGGTTGGATTCTTTCACAACTCCACCAACAATGCATCAGTGTCCCAGTTTTTCCACATCCCCTCCAACATTCATCATTATTTTTTCCTGTCACCTTAGCCAATCTGACAGGTGTGTAATGATACCTCAGAGTTGTCTTAATTTGCATTTCTCTGATCAATAGTGATTTGGAACACTCTTTCATATGAGTAGAAATAGTTTTAATTTCATCATCTGAAAATTGTCTGTTCATATCCTTTGACCATTTATCAATTGGAGAATGGCTTGATTTCTTATAAATTAAAGTCAATTCTCTGTATATTTTGGAGATGAGGCCTTGATCAGAACCTTTAACTGTAAAAATGTTTTCCCAATTTGTTGCTTCCCTTCTAATCTTGTTTGCATTAGTTTTGTTTGTACAAAAGCTTTTTAATTTGATGTAATCAAAAATTTCTATTTTGTGATCAATAATGATCTCTAGTTCTCCTTTGGTCACAAATTCCTTCCTCTTCCACAAGTCTGAGAGGTAAACTATCCTATGTTCCTGTAATTTATTTATGATCTCGTTCTTTATGCCTAAATCGTGGACCCATTTTGATCTTATCTTAGTACGAAGTGTTAAGTGTGGGTCCAGTGCATATTCTTTGAATGAACAATACCAACATTAGGCATGAATTTCAAAAGAGATTAAAAAAGGAAAAGGACCTATATGTATAAAAAATATTTATAGCAGCTCTCTTTTCAGGGCAAAGAATTGGACACCGAGGAATGCCCATCAATTGGAGCAAGGCTGAATAAATTGTGGTATGTGTTTATGATAGAATATTATTGTTCTATTGGAAATGATGAAAAGGATGCTCTCAGAAAAATCAGAAATGTCTTCTATGAACTCAAGCTAAGTGAAATGCACTGTGTACAAAGTAATAGCAATGCTGTGGGATGATAAGCTGTGAATGACTTTACTATTCTCAGCAATACTATGATCCATGACTATTCTCAAGAATTTATGATGAAAAATGCTATCCGTACTCAGAGAAAGAATTGGTTATATCTGAATACAGACTAAAGCATACTCTTTTTCTTTTTTGTTGCTTTATTTTTCTTGAAGGTTTTTTTGAGGGAGGCTGGGGAGATCTATGTTTTCTTTCAAAACATCACCTTTATAGAAATGTTTTGCATAACTTCACACATGCTTTCTTTCTTTCTTTCTTTCTTTCTTTCTTTCTTTCTTTCTTTCTTTCTTTCTTTCTTTCTTTCTTTCTTTCTTTCTTTCTTTCTTTCTTTCTTTCTTTCTTTCTTTCTTTCTTTCTTTCTTTCTTTCTTTCTTTCTTTTTTTTTTTTGGTTGAGGCAATTGAGATTAAGTGACTTGCCCAGGGTCCACAGCTAGGAAGTGTTAAGTGTCTGAGACAAGATTTGAACTCGGGTCCTCCTGAATTCAGGGCTAGTGCTCTATCCACTGGGCCACCTAGCTGCCCCACACACATGCTTTCTTTTTTTTTTATTATTAATTTTATAATTATACATTTTTTGACAGTATATATGCATGAGTAATTTTTTATAACATTATCCATTGTATTCATTTTTCCAGATTTTCCCCTCCCTCCCTTTACTCCCTCCCCCCGATGACAGGCAATCCCATACATTTTGCATGTGTTACAGTATAACCTAGATATAATATATGTGTGTATTGGATTCCAAAGGTGTAAGTAACCTAGGTAGATAGACAGTAGTTCTAACAGTTTACATTCACTTCCCAATGTTCCTTCTCTGGGTGTAGTTGTTTCTGTCCAGTTGGAAGTGAGTTGGATCTTCTTTATGTTGAAGATATCCACTTCCATCAGAATACATCTTCATACAGTATTGTTGTTGAAGACACACATGCTTTCTTAAAGGGGGTGGGGATAAAGTTTTGAAAAGAAATGTAAAAAATTATTTTAAATGTAACTGAGGGAAAATAAAAAATATTAAATCATTTATTTGGAAAAAAAACACTAGAAACCCAAAAGGAATTTAAAAAAAAACAAAGTATTAGAAAACAAAACGTCTAAGATCCCTTCCAGTTTTAAATTCTATGAAGTATCTTCAGTTCCACTTCTCAAGATCTTCATCATTCTTAAAGGCTTCATTCAGGCCCTGATTTATCCAGTTACCAATGTTCTGTTCCTTCCCAAATTATCCTATATTTAATCTTCTCTAAATATGTGCCATTCCCGTAGAGGAAAACTCCTTGAAAGCATGGAACACTTTGCCTAGTGCTTTGAATCAATGTGTTTTGTAGTTTAATCAAAGGCATGGTGGGTGCTCTGGGAGATTTTTTGCAAAGATGTTTAAAATCATCTAATGTGTTCTAACCTAGTTGGAGAAGTAACTAACACATGCATCTAAAAAGATTAAGAGCCCAAACAACATTACAAAACTTCATAGTATCTTATCTTTACAATTGGAAGGAACCTAAGAATCAGAATGAGGAAACTGAGGTGAAGCGATATTCTACTTCACAGTGATAGTAAGTGGCAAAACCAGAATTTGAACCCAGACCTTAGATTTAGATTTGGAAGGAATCTTCTGTTTCATCCAATCCAACAACATGGTAATTTCATAGATGAGATTGAAGTCCAACCCTTTAGAATGATTTTGCTTTTTATTTTATTTTTAAAAAATTTCCCCATTTTAAAGTATTTTATTTTTTCTAGTTGCTTACAAAATTGTTTTCAACATTTACTTTTATTATAAGATTTTGGTTTCCAATTTGTTCTCCCCCGCCTCCCTCATTGCACCCCTTCCCCCAAGAAGTAAATCAATCTGATATAGGTTATACATGTGCGATCAATCACATTAAAAATATTTCCACATTAGTCATGTTGTAAAAAGAAGAATCAGGAAAAAAAGGAAAAAATCACTAGAAAGAAAAAACAGAAACAAGGTGAAAATAGTATGTTTTGTTCTGTATTCAAACTGCATAGTTCTTTTTCTGGGTGTGGATAGTACTGTCCATCATGAATCTTTTGGACTTGTCTTATATCATTGTATTACTGAGAAAAGCTAAGTCTATTAAAAGTTGATAATTGCCCAAAACTATTGTTACCATGTACAATGTTTTTCTGTTTCTTGTTCACTCACTTTCAGGTTTTTCTGAAATTTACCTGTTCATAATTTCTTATACAACAATAGCATTCCATTACATTATGTACCACAATTTGTTCAGCCATTCCCCAATTGATGGGCATTCCCTAAATGCCCAATTATTTGCCACCACATAGAATTGCTATAAAATATATTTTTTAATGTGGGCCCTTTTTCCATTTTTTATGATCTCTTTGGGATATAGACCTAGTAGGTATTGTTAAATCAAAGGGTATGACTTTATTTTTTTTGATAACTTATCAAGCTTTCTTTAAAGTGGTTTTATCCTCGACTCCTTTCTGATTTGAGGGATGAATTAATTTATAATGTTCTCCTTTTTTCACAAAATTTTATAAATGAGTTTTTATACTAGTCTAGTGTTGTCTTTTTCAGTCATCAAATCATATTGATAGCAAAGTTAAAATATGTTCTTACTTATCACACTCTAGGCACACTCATGACATCTCCTTTGAAGTCATTAATTTACATTATTTAAAATTCTTATAGTCCATACCAATGTCATTATTGTCATCTGTTTTTCAATTTTTAAGTTTTCAATTATTTATTTAAATAGTTCAAAGTTAAGATATTCCAATTGTGTATCATATATTTTTCTAATTATTACTATTTCTTTTTTAGTTAACTCATTTCTGATCTTGGTTCCTGATAAACTGATGAGTTGACAATATATAAACAACTATTTATGGATAACTCCAATATCAACAAGTTGAATTTTTATATCAATATCAACAGCAATGTAAAATTTTTCATGATCCCATTTGGGGTTTCTTGGTAAAGATACGGAAGTGGTTTGTAATTTGTTTCTTTCTCCATCTCATTATACAGTTGAGGAAACTGAGGCAAACAGGTTTAAGTGACTTGCCCAGAATCATAGAACTAGTGTTTCAGGCCAGATTTGAACTCACCAAGGTGAGTCCCACTCTGTGGATCTCAGTTTGCTCATCTATAACAGGTGAGTGATTTAGTGAATAGAGTCCTGGTCCTGGTGTGAAGAGGACCTGAAGAATTCAAAACCAATGATCTATCTATTTTGCCACCTAGCTGAACTAACAAGTCTTTTCCTATATTCCAAAATATAATCTATTTTCTCTTTTGTGGTGCTATTTGGTACTTTACCTATCTAACGCATACCAATTATTTTTGCAAAGAAAATGTTCATGATATAGAGGCAAAAGGCTTCTGAATAAGCTGTTTTGCTCCACTCTCATTCATTCTACCTGATCCATGTTTTCCCATTTTTAAAAAATAAACTCTTTTTCTAACAGTTACATGAAAATCACCAAATATCAGAGTTCATATTGATTTTAAAAGGAAAGTCTTATCAAGTTTTTCATTGAATTTCTCTGCCACTTCATTTTTATCATTACTTGTTGGTATATAAGCTGACATTATTTTCATGTTGTTGTTCTAGCAAGTATTTACTATTAATATGTTTTAACTAAACATACCATGACCTAATATTCCATATTGCCTCTGGATGTATGAAAAAACAAGTCAAATCCTTTTTATGTCCCTCTAAGAAGAACCTGCTAGGCATCCTTTCATTTATCAAGTACTTTCTTTTTTCATCTCATTTTATATATAATATAATACATATCATATACGTTATGTACGTTATATATATATTATACATAATATAATATAAATGTCAAATATAATATTCAAGTTAATTTTTTAAAATGTATTAACTGCCTTCTATGTGCCATGAACTTTTTTAAGCATCGGGGCTACAAATCAGAAAATGAAAAACGGTCCCTGCCCTCAAGAAGTTTAAAATTTAATAGGGAAACATAACAAACAAAAGCAAGGAAGCAGGAAATGAAGGGAAAAACACTAGGAGGTACTTGACATGAAGTCATCTTGTTCCATAGAGTTGAAACCAAACAGAGCTGCAAAGTGGAGATTATGTTTAAGTCTACTCATTGGTCTAATTTCTAATTTGTCTACTCACTGGTCGATCATTGGAAAGTATTCTGTATGTGGAGTACTGACAGTTAAAGTTCATTAATAGTCTAAAATTCAGGGGAATTGTTAGTATCCTCCACCTCCTTTCCCACCACGGTGTCCTTGTCATAACAGAAGTAGAAGGGAACCATGAAAGACTGGGGATCTATTTAATTTTTTCTATTTCATGATATATTATTATTATTATTATGAGGTATCCTTAACATTCAGTCCAACCATGAGGCTGAAAAAGAAAATACCCATCTTATAGCTTGCAAAGGAGTGAGCATCCCTGAAAAATAATACAGCCCCTACATTTTCTCTGTGCCCCATTTTTTAAAAATCCATTAGTTTCTGAGCTGAACCTACTTGCCTCCTCTAGACACTATTTGCTAACATTAGTTAACAGCCTCTGATTGCTTCAGATAGCGGCCCCTCTTAAGCTGAGAAGGGCCCAGCATTGAGGGCCTCAAGCTATCAAAGCTCTCCGGGTCTCTAATGGAGACATCGTTCCTGCTGTCATCCAGACAAAAGCTCTCCTGGCAAGGGAGTTTCGCCAAGCTCCCCAGAGCACGCTGCTGAAGTCATTGTTTGGCCATCCTCTGCTCCTTAATTTAGCTTCCCCTTCCTTTTGCTGGACTGCTACAGCTTCTTTCAACAATACCTCTGAAGAACAATGAATGGATAGAGCCCAGCGGATCTGCTAGCAACTCCACACATCCTCCAGATGCTTTTATTCCCGTCTTGTCCACCTCCCAAACAGCTCAGATTCAGCTGACGAAGATAACGATGTGAACCACTGCACTGTTGATCAGTTCTTTCATAGCCCCCCACGTGATCACGCAACTAGAGAGAAAGGCAGTCAGGGAAAGGTAGCTTTGCTAACATTAAAAACAAAAAAATCCACCAGCTCTCAAAATGTTTCAGCTTTGGCTCCAAACCACGTTTTTTGTCCAGGAGGAACAAGATCTTCCCAATTAAAGTTTCTAAAAAGCTTCCCTTTCACAAACAGTGCTCTGGAGGAAAAGCGTACCTTGAACTGATGGCTAACAAGGGAGACAAAAAGACAACTGCCAACATCAGATAGGAAAGTTCAATAACTGACAGCATAAGAGGAGGAAAAAAATTGAATTTACTACATATGGGGCTGTGTCTACATAACATAGGATTAGTCGATGAAAAATGGAAAATAAATCTGTCAATCAAGTCAAAATCATTCAATATCTTTAATATTTCATCAATGCATAGTTTCATCAGGGCTACAGATGCAGATGGAAATCCACCACCAGCACACACACACACACACACACTCCACAATGGAACTTCATAGACCCTAATTTAGTGGTAGCCAATTTTTTGGTAATGAATCCGAGTTTAGTCTGGCTAGAGTTTGAATAAGAATCCAAGGTAATTCTCACTCTGGGATTGGACATTGTTTAGCCAAATTCAATAAGGATGGACTCAGTCCTCTCCTCCTCTGTCTGTCTCTACTTTGTTTTTAATCATATTTCTCTACATGGGTATGGAAAGTGGCCTAAATGTGGATTTTTTTGAGTGTATAAAGCCTCTCCAAAATCAAAACAGAAATGTTACATATGAACAGAGCAAAAGATAATTAATTGGCTTTTTCAGATCATTCTTGACATTTAAAATATAAAGGAGAAACTGATGGTACTAGAGAGATTAATTTCAATCATTTTGTACTTATTTCTTCCTTAATAACATTAATTTACAACTAGGGTTTCTATGGCACTAAGGTTTCTAAAGAGCATGATAAACATTTGATTACAACACACCTGTGAGATAGATGTTATTTTTGTCCTCATTTTAAAGAGGAGGAAACTGAGGCTGAGACATTAATTAGCCAGCCCAGAGTAACAGAGTTAGAAATGAGCAAGGCAGGATTCAAACTCAAAGCTCTCAAGTCCAACATTCTAACAACACTTCCTATATGACACGACAAAATTTAGAAAGCAGCATGTATTTGGAAAAAATAAAATATTAATGTGGAAAAATTCCATTCACCTCCTAAAAGTTCCATAAAGTTGTAGGATTGACCCCAAACTCCAACAGATGAAAAAAACTAATAAAGCCCACAGTCAATATGCAAAAACATTTTTTGTTATACAGGGCATAATTACAGAAACATTCTGCAGTTAATGGTGATAGCATAGAGGAGGTAGCTGTCTACAGACATAACCTCTGTACATCACTCTTGGAAATCATAAAGAGAGAAGGAGGGCAAAGGATACTGCATTCATCAATGTCCAGGGGCTCTCTGTGATCCTCCATGTGTAAATTCTGAAATTCATTTAGACCCATGCTCAAGAATTAAGAACATGGGAGTAAATACACAGGCCAAGGGAGTGATCAATTCATTACATAGTAAACTGTTGGGTTCCATTCTTTAGGTTACACTGACATCTGGTGGCCTCAAATGTTTAAAAAGAACTGCATTTCAATTAGGAATCTCTGCTTTAAAGCATGTTAAGGATGTGCCAGGTTGTTTATAGGCAATTCCTAAGTAATACAAGGAGATTTAAGGCTCTCCAACTGCAAAGAAGACAAAATAGGCCCTATAAACAAATCTTTAAAAGAATTAAAAAGAATAGAGAAGGAGAGTCAGGAGACCTATATTCTAGTCCCAACTGCGTGACCTCTCTGGGCCAGTTTTCTTATCTGCAGAAGGAAGCAGCTTGTCTATAGGAGCTCTACATTTCCTTCCAGATCTTAAATTCCATGATTATTTTATAACTTGAAGAAGAAGGAATGGTTTAGTTGCAATCAAAGTATCAATTAAATTTTTCATGAGAATATTAGGTGTGTGTGTGTGTGTGTGTGTGTGTGTGTGTGTGTGTGTGTGTGTGTGTGTGTAATTTAGATGAAAGGAGAGGTTTTAAAAGCATTTAAGAAAAAATGTCTATATCACCTAAACAATAAATCCTTAGAATAGACTACAGATTGAGGTTAAGGTTCCTCCCCAGAGGTGTCTAAGAATAGGTAACCATCTGTCTGAGACAATTTCAACTTCTATCTGCCTAGAGGCAGAGGACTGGACCAAATGATTTATTCCTTCTAGCTCTGGAGCTCTGGGAAAATAGGTGCCCTTATAGAAAATTCATGCATTTAGAATATTTTCTACAGAATCTGATGCATATTTTGGGAACTGAAGTAAAGAGCAGTAATGGAAAAAAATGTGTTGACACCACCTGTCAAAAAAAAAAGTCTGAAAAAAAGCTGTTGTCTTTTAAAGCAAATTCTACAACTTTGCTTTCCAAAGTTTTCTAAAAATTTGGAAATGTTTGAAAAATTGGTGAGTAATCAACACTTACCCACTCTTATAGATTTATTTAATCTCAGTAAATAGCACTCAGTCCCAACTGGACTTAGGGGCTTTATTTGCATCATAAAGGAATCTCTCCTAGATTTCTTTAATTTGGAAAAAAGATACTTTCCTTTAGAATCACTGGAGGTAACCTTAGTTCATTTGCCTTTGGGTGGCCTTGAGGATTTATTTATTCCAACATTTTGGTAGTAGCCTTTGTAGTAGCCAGGAAAAGACAAAGCTGCTCTGTAGCTCATTCCTTCCCATCATACCCTGCTAGACATCATTATCCTTTCCTCAACATCAAATCAATGTCGAGATGTTCACCATCATGGGAAGGTGTTCATTAAGTTTCTAAACACACATAGAGGTGAGTGTAATGGCTGCTGACTATGAACAAGAGAAGTCAATCACTCAACAGGTATTGACTGTGAGCCAATGATTCACCTAGATGCAAAGGAAATGTGAAGAAGCAGTTCCCTTCCTTGTGTATTTATTGTGGGGGGAAAAGAATGAAATCATAATAATCAGAAAATAATTAGCATGCTAGAGCCCTTCAGAACTATGTGAGTTCAGAGAAGACAGGAATTAGGAGATGAGCAATCGAAAGTAGACTTCATGGAATAGCTAAGCTTTAAATGGTGCTCCAGAGTGTTTTGGTGGTAGATCAAATGAGCAAAGGTACCAAAGTGGGAATATGGACTTCCCAAGCCGAGACTAGTGAAAGTATATGTTATAGAGGAGAGGGAAAGTAGTTAAATGATATAGAGTAGAGTCAAAGTAGAGAGGGGGTCTTACAAGATGGTCTCTTATATATGGTATGAGTGTGGGCTTGGCAATCAAGAAAGATTTGGATTCTCTTCCTAGCTATATTAACATTGATACTTGCTGTGTGGCCATGGCAAATAATAAAACCTCTCAGTTTATTTCCTCATCTATAAAATGGGTATAATAATACCTACAGTAACTACTTGATAGATTTTCTGTAAGCTCCTAATGACATATTTTAAGTAAAAGCTTTCAATAAATCTTTAAGCATTATAGAAGGTGTCTTAGCAGTTTTAAATTTTAATAACTTCAGAAATATGAATGTTGTATCAATCATTGTATCATTCATACAACTTTTTAAAAACCTTTGAAAGAGGAATCATAAATTCTTAAAATAGTGATGTTTCTTATTAAAAATCAACATAATAACAATCTTGATCTGTATACCATTCTAGTCAATTTTCATTTTTGGAAAAACTTTCCCCAACTGTGGCTCAATAACTGAAAGGATAGATAGAATAGAAAGGATCAACTGAAGAACAAGATTTTGATAAATGCACATGTGGGGTGATGTGACTCCCAAAAGAAAATATCTAACAGAGATAGATCAAGTGACTGAGGTGAACAGACAAGAGAATGTCCTCTACTGATTCACCAACCTAAGAAAATGTAATGCAAAAACTGACAAGCACACACCACACAGTGACAAACTGCCTTGTCTTTTTTAGAAATTAAAAACATGTTTTTCAGAATTCATACAACTCGATATGTCCAAATGAAATGGAAGTAATTAAGGAATTAAATATAAAGTGATTAAGATGCAAGGAAAGGATGATAGGAGGTTGCTGAGGATTTTTGAGTGCAGGGAAGATATAGATTTGTGTTTTAGGAATAGCGATTTTGCAGCTATATAAATGATGGATCATAAAGGAGAGAAACTGGGGTTGAGAAGACCAATAATGAGGCTACTATAGTATTTCAAATGAGGGGTTAGAAGGGTACATCTGACAGGAGACAAGAATTTATTGGGAGATTTCTACATTCCAGGCAGCAGACTAAGCACTGAGAATACAGAGAAACCCTATCATTCTCACCAAAAAATTAACAGTCTCAGCCCTTGGGGGATTTTACATTCTAATTGAAAAGACAACATGCAAGAAATTACATGTGCAATAAGATACATACAGAGTAAATAAATATAATCTAGAAGGGAAAAGTTCTTAGGAAACCAGAAAAAGTTTCTTCAAGAAGTTAGGCTTGAGCTGAGTCTTGATGGGAAGAAGTGAAACAATGATACAAAAGTTTGGGAGCAGAGTACTCCAGGCATGGGAGGCAGCAAGTGCAAAACCCAGAGACAAAGACAAAGTCAAGGAATTGTAAATAGATCATCGAAGTCAGATCATAGAGTAGGTGAATAGGAAGGGGCAGGTTATAAAGGGCTTTAAATGCCAAACTCAATGCACTGCAACACTTACCGCGCATCAAATGATAAGATGGAGAAGAGATCCTGGCATGAAAGAACTTAATTTCTAAGACCCTCTCACTTTATTCAAGCATTATGACAATCATCATCAATCCATCAATTGGCACATATCTATGAAGTACCTTTTCTATATTTGTGTCAGCTAAAAATATGGATTTAATTACAAGACAAAGTCAATGAAAATGAAATGTAAAAATAATCCTTTGTTTACAAAGAGGTGACTCCAAAAACAGAGAACCAAAAATAGCACGTTAAAACAAAGATCAGAATTCAGAAAATTAGCTCTGTCATCCCAAAACAGGTAGTTGTGACAATTTGACAATGAAGTTTTAAATTCCATTACCTTAAAACTTTAAATTTTATTCAAATTATATTAAGATTGTTGGGATGCCTTTAGTGATCCCAAAAATAACAGGATGCCACTGAAGTCCAATGTGCAGGGAGATGATGTGATTAGACTGATTATTTCAAAAATTACTTTCAGGGAAGCTGAGTAGAACTGGATTTTAATGAGATAAGACAGGAAAGAACAGCTTGACAGCTATCAGCAATTTCAACCAAAGGTGATAAGGGACCAAAGTAGGGTTGTGGCTATCCAAAGAGACATAGGAGAGGGAGATTATGATGGTAGAAACAAGATTCAACAATGATTGGTTATTTGAAGTATGAGGAAGAAGTCAAGTATGACACAGAGGTAGTGGCTTGGGTTATTGAGAAAGATGATGGTGCCCTTGATTTTCATAGGTAACTTAGAAAGGTAGGAAATTTGGGAGGAGAATAAAATTGAGTTCTGGTTTGGATGTGTTGAATTTGAGGTGCCTATGGAATATTCAGTTTGACCAAGAAAAGCTGGAGATATACAATCTCAGCAAATTAGGGAATCATCAGCACCACTTGGTTGTTAAGGCTTAATGAGATATGAAATTCCAAATAGTGGGTCGGAAGAACAGTTTTAAAGCAGTTCTCTCTCCTGCCTCTAGAATTTATTCACTTTTTATATTGTTATATGGTAGCACAAAACATTCAGCATGAATACAGGTATATCAATAGAACATTGGGGACTTCTCATATTAGTGTGAATGGAGAAAGAATCAATGGTAAAGCAGAAAGTTAAGTTGGAATCAGGAAATCTGGATCAGTCCCAAGTTCTGAAACTTAGCAGTTTGTGACCCTGAGCAAGTCACTAAAGTGACTCACCAGTACTTTAGCCTCTTCATTTGCAAAATGACATGGTTGTACTCCAACATCTATAAAAATCTCTTTCAACTCTAATAGTCTTTGTGTGTGCAAGTAAAAAATTCCCAAGTGGCAAAACCAGACCTATGCCTTAAAATTAAGAATCTCAAGGGGTATTTTCCTCCTTTCCCAATCTCTTAGAGAAAACCAACCCAAATCCTTATCTTATAACCACAGGCTTAGAGGATAAATAAAACAAAGAAAATGATGAGAAACCTTCTATCAATAAAGAATTAAATAGCAGAAGTGACAAGCTCCAGCATCAAGCACCAAGGCTAGATCAAAGAGGGAATCAGGACATTTAACAAGGACTATTCACTGGGAAAACTCTCTGGCCACAAAGGAGAGAAATCACCTTAAAATAGAACTCTATCCCATCCTCCTGGACCACATTTCAGCATGGTAATTGCATCTGTGAGAGTGAGAACGCAAGAGAAATTAGGCATTCGCCCTGGCTCAGATGTAAGTAATATATCAGAGCCACCCACTGAGAATTCCCATTAAGAATAAGCCGGCTCAGGCTGTGCTGTGAATGCAAGCTGGAAGCAGCTCTGCACTGTTATTGCCCCACAAAAGCTTCAGCTAGGTCCTAAATCCAATATAATAATTTCCTATTGTGTCCTTCCTCTTGCCAATGCTACAACAATATGGTTAATTTCTTGAGCCCCATATAGTGCTCGGTGCGTGTAGACAGGGGCCTGAGAGGGAGAGGAAGAAAGAAGGGGAGAGAAAAGAAGGAAATGAAAGAAGGAAGATGAAAATTAGAGGCAAGAAGGAGAACAGGGAGAAAAGAGAAGAGTTGGGGACAAAAGATATATGTAGGAAAAGGAAGAGGGAGAAAGAAAAGGGAGCCGAGGAAGCAAGTGAGAAGAGAGAAAGGGGGAAAGAAGGGAGAAGGAAAAGGCAGAGAAATGAGGGAAACAAGAGAAGGGAGAAGACTATGAAGGGAGATAAAGGGAGAAAAAGTGAAGGAGGAAAAGGAGAAAAAAGAAGAAGAAGTGGAGGAGGCAAGGAAGAAGAGGGAAATGGCAAGGAGGAAAAGAGAGAGAAAAGAAGAGGGAATTTTGATTATTCTTAGCTTTCAGTGCCTTTTCAACCAAACCAAATCCATCATTGTAATTGAATGAACCAACTTGTTGGAAGGGAAATGTTATTTGTCATCCACATGGTGGAGGTGGGGAGAGGGAAGGGAAAGAACATTTCTCTGCTGCTCCACTCAAAACCAATCAATGAAATTAAAGGCACTCCTCTTGTCATAATTTTATTTAACAGAAGCTAAAGCAGTTAAATAATGATAAAATTAGTTTACTATCCTGACTTATTTTACAGCCATAAATTGTACCTTTAGCTTTAAAATTCTAATTTGCACATACACACCCCCCTTCAATTACCACCATGAGACTCTTCTATCTTATTGGTCTATAACTAGAAATATAGTACAGTGAATTTAAAGTAAACAAAAATTCTAAAGGAAATCATTCCAAAATGATGAGATTAGCTGAAAAGAAAAGCTTTCTTTCTTGCCAGAGAGCTACCCATAAAAGCCTGGGATTTAGCTCTACCAGGTGATACCTTCCAGACCAGACTGTCCATCTAACAAGCTATATAGAACTTATTTCTTTCCAATGCATTGCTAAAATCATCCTTCTCTTTAAAAACTGCTCACCTGTTACTGCAATAGCTCTACATAACCCCTTTCCAATCTTAGCTAAAAAAAAGTCTTTAACAAAGACTATCCAAACCAACCCTGCTTTTCTTTCCCCCAAATTTGCTCCTCCTTCTCAGCAGAGATGAGTAAATGACCAAATAGAATGAAAGAAAACTTATGAGGAAAAGTTAAAAGAAATGGAATTATGCCATCCAGGGATAAAGAGAAGGCTTAAGAGAGAACTTCAAACCCATTAAGTTCCTAAGGGAGGCTATGTTACTTTCATCCCCAGAGATCTTCAAAATGAGAATAAATTTGCAAAATTTTGATACTCACAAGATAAACCAAGGGACTGAATAGAATAGGTCTACAGCTAAACTTCTATCTTCATATGTGACTCCTTATACAGAGAATAAGAATAACCATTAACAGATGATTATATTTATTCAAATTTTCTTATCAAAGCTGAAGTGTAAAATTGGGTAGTTATCTCTTTTCCCATGTGCATACACTTGTAAGTGAGGTGTGACAGCATACCCTGAGGAATATTCTCATTAGTCCTTTAACTGGCTTATGGAAAGGAAAAAGTCAATGGGAATGGTTTGTTTCCCAGAGTGTTCCAACACATTGAGGCTATGATCCCAAGCACCTCAGACCTATACTGAATCACTTAACTAAGCCCATGAATGTTAAAAGTTGTATGTGCTATAGATATTTATTGTTTCTTGGGGGATTATATTTTGTCTTCTCCAAGATACAGACTCAGAATTAGAAGGGATCCCAAAGTTCATTCAATACAATTGTTAAGAATTCTCTTTTTATCAAGCTGCCTCAAAATCAGTTTTCTACATATGAAAATGGCAGGAAAGGAATAATAATAATGATATCATTTGCAAATATTACATACTCTGTAATAAGCAAACATTCTTTTATTACTAATCATATACATGGGAAGATGAGCTGCATTTATCAGGTACAATTGGGAGCTCTTAAAATTCTCAAATACTCATTATTTCACAAAAACGTTGTTAAGGTGAATGGTCAAATGAGCTGTTGGTTGCTAGCCAGAATTACGAGAAGACCGATAATGAGTCACAGACTTCACCAATTCTATTTCATGATAGAAAGCAAGTCAACGATATGATGACCTTTATTAGTTCAGATTCATCATCAATTAAGGATCAACTTCCACCAACAGACTGTACCCTTTCTAAGGGTTACTAATCAATGATCATTTATTAAATGCTTATTATGTATCAAGCAGAATTCTGAGCACTATAGATGCCAAGAATGGAAAAAACAAGGAGCTCCCATTCTCAACTGAGAAAACAACGTATGCAGAAATCCTCATAGACAGACTAGATAGGAGCTGGCCACGGGAGACAAGAGGCCACATTAGCATCTGGAAGGACAAGGAAAAATCTCCTGCTAAATGTAATATTTGAAATAAGTTTAGAAGGAGACCAAGGATTTGAAGAAGCACAGGTGAAGAAGAGAAGTCAGGCATGGAGGAGATCTGTAGCTAAAGAATTTATCACTTTGTAGCAAAGCCAAAGGAGGACCTCTTTGAACTTAAACAGACCTTAAACAACAGTTATATATCCTGTTGCTGTCCATGGTCCAAGCCATTTCAGATGAATAGGGAGGTAGATTGGTTTTTGCTGCAGTGGGTGGGAATAGCATAAAATGGGATATAGAAGGATGTGTAGATTAATGGGAAAAGGATAAAGAAGGAAATAAAGAATGGGGGGGGGGATTATAATGGAAGGATCCATGGCAGGACGGGTGATGAAATGTTAAGTAATGCAAAACAAATTAATGGGTAGAAGTAAAATAGAAAAGTTAGTAGGGATAGGAAATAAGAGATATAGCTAAGCACAATAACAATGATCAGGAATAGAATTTATTAGGAAAAAAAGAATTGGTAACCATTGATCTCAAACAAATCCAAACTTTAAAAAGACTCACTCAAGGGAAAAATATACATTATCTTTAAGATATATTAATTTTGTTTTAGATGTATATGCATGTATGTGCACATAAATATGTATATATGTATATGTATGTAGGTATATGTATTATGTCTCTATATGTGTGTGTGTGTGTGTATAAATGTATACATAATTATATCCTTGATTACTGTAGCCTGCTTGGAGAACATTGAGAGAGAAGAGAAAAGGGTAAGAAAAGAATAAAGTAGGAAGTGCATAGCTGACAACAACAACAAAAACAACAACCAAAAAGTTACAAGGAAGCAAAGAAAAGGTAGACAGTTTAGAATACAATGTCTTCTGCTTTATATATGCTTTCTTAAAATGGAAATTTATTTTTATATATTTTGAATCCTCCCTGATGTTTTTTAGGCACTTTTTTTTCTTTTTCTGTCTTTTTTTCTTTTTTCTATTTTGTTTTTTCATTTGAGTTTTAAATAAATATTTTCTTAAAAAAGTAAAAAAATAAAAAGAACCCAATATCATCTTCACATATGGCATCAAAATGAACCTAATAGAGGGTGCAATATACATGTATGCACACACACAAAAAACTAAAAAAAACATTCACTTACCTAGTAATGACTAATAACTCCCCTAAGTAGGTACTGAATAAGTATCTATTGAAATGAAATGAAAATTTACTATTTAATATTTCAATATCCACAATTTAAAAAGTTCCATGGTTCCCAAAAGCACTCTATTTTTGTAGAAGGCTCACTGTTTCTTTAGTTCTTAGCAAAGACCTCAAAGAACTTCTAAACAACATAGAAATGAGAATATTATCTACAATTCAAGACTCACAAATCAGAATATCAGAGCTCTCATGCTATAGTGAATCTAAGGAAATGCCTCCAAAAGACAGTGTTAAGAGTTAAGGACTCTCCACTCACATGAAAGAATGTTCCAAATCACTACTGATCAGAGAAATGCAAATTAAGACCACTCTGAGATACCACTACACACCTGTCAGATTGGCTAAGATGACAGGAACAAAGAATGATGAATGTTGGAGGGGATGTGGGAAAACTGGGACATTAATGCATTGTTGGTGGAGTTGTGAAATAATCCAGCGATTCTGGAGAGCAATTTGGAACTATGCCCAAAAAGTTATCAAACTGTGCATACCCTTTGACCCAGCATTGCTGTTATTGGACTTATATCCCAAGGAAATACTAAAGAAGGGAAAGGGAGCTGTATGTGCCAAAATGTTTGTGGCAGCTCTTTTTGTAGTGGCTAGAAACTGGAAGTTGAATGGATGTCCATCAATTGGAGAATGGTTGGGTAAATTATGGTATATGAAGGTTATGGAATATTATTGCTCTGTAAGAAATGACCAGCAGGAGGAATACAGAGAGGCTTGGAGAGACTTACATCAACTGTTGCTGAGTGAAATGAGCAGAACCAGGAGATCATTATACACTTCAACAATGATACTGTATGAAGATATATTCTGATGGAAGTGGATATCTTCAACATAAAGAAGATCCAACTCACTTCCAGTTGATCAATGATGGACAAAAACAACTACACCCAGAGAAGGAACACTGGGAAGTGAATGTAAATTGTTAGCATTACTGTCTATCTACCCAGGTTACTTATACCTTCAGAATCTAATACTTAATGTGCAACAAGAAAATGGTATTTACACACATGTATTGTATCTAGGTTATATTGTAACACATATAAAATGTATGGGATTGCCTGTCATCGGGGGGAGGGAGTAGAAGGAGGGGGGATAATTTGGAAAAATGAATACAAGGGATAATATTATAAAAAAAAATTAAAAAATTAAAATAAATAAAAAATTTTTAAAAAAATAAAAAAGAGTTAAGGACTCATAAAACTTTGGCCACCTTTGAGTTCTCCTTCACCCTCAAGACATAAATCCCATAAGCTATTAACATACTGTGGGTCTACTTCAGTCAGACCTTTGTCTCTCCTCAATGTGACTCCTCTAAACTTAATTACCAGGATAACTACCCTAGCCCAGGTCATTATCTCTTCTCAACCTAAACTATTGTCATCTCCGCCTAACTCCTCTGATTAGTGCCATACTCTTTTTTCTTTAATCCAATCATCTAAGTAATCATCCAAAAAATAATAATCTATTCAGGTTATTCCTCTATTCAAAAACATTTAGCACAGCAGTTCTTAACCTTGTGGCATAGATCAAGACCCCTACTTTTGGTAGTTTGACAAAACTTCCTCCATTCTCAGATTATTTCATGATAATATTTTTAAATAAGTAAAATCAAAGGGGTAACTAGCCAGGTGATATAGTGGATAGAGGGCCAGATCTAGAGTAAAAAAATATCTGTATGATCCTGGGTAAGTCACTTAATCCTATTTGCCTAAGTTTCCTTATATGTAAAATGAGTTGGAGAAGGAAAGGGTAAACCTCTACATTCTCTTTACCAAGAAAAGTCCAACTGGGGTCATGAAGAACCAGAAGCAACTGAAAGATGACTGAACAGAAAATAAAGTACTTAAGATTACAAAAGGCCTCAGCATATAGGAAGCATTATATATTAGTTTTAATTATTACTAGCCTGATGATGATGATGTTGATGATGATGTAATTATTTTTTCCTATAGATTCTAAAATCTTTCTATGGACCTCAGTTTAAGAATCTCTACCTAGTGATACCTCACTACCTTTTAGATACATTCTAAATCCCTAATTTTATGGAAAATTGAAAGTTCTTCATGTATGTTTCCAGCCTCCTTGAAATGATCTCTATACAATGAAAAAGAATTCTAATAATACCATTGCAATTCAAAATTTCTTCTGACTCTTATCTTTGGATGCCAAAGGCTAATGTTCTTTTTATTGCTCCACATTGCTTTTGATAGATATTGTTTGGCCCACAGTGCAGCCAAATCCATGGGAAAAGCCATGCTAATTTGGACTAATATTCTATTTGCATTCAAATACTTTCATACAAGCACAAGAATAGAAGAAAATATCATCCTTTTTTCCCTCACCACAACTAATCTGAGGATTCCACTTTCATATGTCTGGTTTAAACACAAAATGCTGCCCCCACCCAGGCTAAGCTCATCTCTTTAAATCTCTTCACCAGCTAACTGCTGCTAACTTGAGTCTTGATTGACATCCCTTCTCTCAGCCTCTTCTCCATTCTGGAATGCTGAAGGATGGAGACCAAACTCCTCCCAGTGTCTTCCCTTATAGATGGTGGAGACTTTACTGTTAGATCATTTTACTATTTTGCATCTGCTTCTCTTGGTTTCAATTCCATAGAACAAGATGTTCCATACTGGGTTGTCCTTGAAGAACTTTTCCCTTACTTTCCTCCCTCCTTTTATATATTCTCTCCCTTCCCCCCTTAGACTGAAGGCTCCTTGAGAACAGGAATTGTCTTTCTTTTTATTGATTGGCACAGTGCCTAGCATATAGCTGCTTATTAAATGTTTATTGAGTATACCCGATGAGACCTACTATGAATGGTTAAAGGGATGGAATTTCCAGTGGGACCCTTATAAGTCATAACCCTATATAAGCCCATATAAGGGCTGTGGGAATAAGTCTGAAAAGGGTGACCTAAACTTTTTAATCATCAGACAAGCAATTACTTTAACCTTTCCTGATCTCACTTAGAGAAGATCTGCCATCCGGGAGCTAGTTTGTGCCTCTCTGTAATGACTATCTGTCCCTGTAGTGGTCACAATTGTAAGCTGAGATTAGAACTGCAATTACAAATGGCTTGACCACTAGAGGGAAACAGGGCATGCAAAATCACTACCAAGAGATAACATGAACAGTTCCAGTGAATTGGATCTTGGGTGAGTGCACTGTTTTCTTGTTCTGGATTTCTGTAGTCCTCTGATAAAGACAGAGTGCTTTTAGTTTACTGTACTCAATACCAGGATAAGATAGCATCCTTCAGAGAAAGGTATTTTAAAAATATATGTAAATCATCAAAAGCAAATGGAATCAAGCAATTAACAATAACTTATTAAGTGCCTTGAATTGTACACAGGTACTGAGGAAGTGTGAAAGCCCCTGCTATGAGTGACTATCTGATTTTCTATTCAATTGGTAGAAATTCAATTCAGCAAATATGGATTAAATATGTAGAATGTCCAAAGAATTGTGTTGATATTGGGAACAAAAAATGGCATACTCACTGCCCTCAAGGAGCTTAAAACCTAATAAGGTAAACACTATACACATAGAAATAATTAGAATTCAAGCTAAAATCTAACAAAGGAAAAAATGAGACATGGTACCCTAGAAAAAAATCTAAGCATGGAATGTTCATTTTCCTCTCTAG
Source organism: Sminthopsis crassicaudata (assembly GCF_048593235.1). Lineage (NCBI taxonomy): Eukaryota > Metazoa > Chordata > Mammalia > Dasyuromorphia > Dasyuridae > Sminthopsis > Sminthopsis crassicaudata. The sequence continues at coordinate 81,582,559 of NC_133621.1, read as the reverse complement.
AAATCAAGGGAAATTTAAGAAGATGAAGCCCATACTTGGACATGAAGAATTCTTCAAATTACACAGAGGCACAAGAGAGTAGGAGAAGAATGAGAAATAACTGTGCGCATCAGTTTGACTGGAACATAAAGTATAAAGGCAAACTATACCTGGAATGGTAGGGCAGAGCCAGCAATGAATAGAATGGTAATGGTACTTATATTTAGTTCTATGGACAGGAGGGAAGCACAGAAGGTTGCTGAACAAGGGATGACATGTGCATTAGAAAGACTGTCTTAGTAATTATGGGAAATAGGTTAGAGAAAAGAGAAGTCAAAGGCAAGGGAAAGGTTTTGAAGACTATTATTATCTGAAGTAGAATTTGTTGGGAGACAGCAGGTTAGTTGTCAAACTGGTAAACACCAGTTTGTGTCTATTCCCAGAAGAATAATGTGTATTCCCCAGAAGAAGAAGGTATATTACTATGAGTCAATTTATATAGGACAGGCCTAATTTATATAGGACAGGTAGTCTATTCCAGGAGTGCACAATAATGTGAGAGGTAGGAACGAGAAGAACAAGTCTGGCATAATTAGGATAAAGAGTAACAGAAAGAGAACAAAAAAATTGGTGCTAGAAACAGGTTGAGTGAAGGGGCCATTTGCTCTATTATTTTACACTTTAAATGAATTTATGCTTTATCACAAAGCCCATCAAGGATAGAGCAGAAGAAGATAGAGCAATAATCCTTTCTAAAATATGAGACAGATGATAAATATAACAGCATATATAATGAAAATAACCAACATTTACATAGCACTTCAACGTTGTCCACACGTATTACCTATATTATCTCATTTGTACTTCACAATAACAATGTAAAGTAGACAACTTCAGATATTGTCTTATTTTACATAAAAGGAGACATACCTACTACACTAACAAGTTTTTAATCCAGATTTTCAATATCAATATTCTCAAGTTTTATTACCAAGGTTGACTTGGATTAATATCTTCCTGTATTCTTATTAAAACTTTTCATGTTACCCTTACTTATTTACAAGGGAGCTCACTTTGGTGCTAAGATCGCTGTACCTAGTTTGTAACATGACTTCATATGATGAAATTAATGTGTTTTTTGTGCATATGTTTTATGTGTGTATTTCTATGTAAACGTTGTTCCACAGCACTAAGATAATATAAGCTCATCGAAAGCACATATGTTTTGTTTTCATCTTTGTATCCAAAGTGTCTAAGAGCCTGGCACAAAGGAAGCATTTAATAAATTCTTACTAGATTGAATTGAAACCAGATGTATGTAATTCTAATCATAACTTTACTGTAAATTTCAATGAAGATTTTAAAAATCTGTATTTTTCAAAGAAGAGACAAGCAGACCTACTTTCCAATATCATCCTTAGCTCAGATTAAGATGCCAAAAATAATAGATTTAGGGACTTCTAAACCAACTAGTCTAAACCCTTCACTCTTCAGATTAAGAAGTGAGAGTACATGCCTTCCAGGCCCTCTGAATCCATGGACAGCTTCCAGGGGTTCTCAAACTACTGCCCACAGGCCAAATGCTGCTCGCTGAGGACATTTGTGCTGCCCGCCGGTTATGGCAAATGGGCTGAGGGGCGGAGACAGTGTGAGCTTTTGTTTTTACTATAGTCCGGCCCTCCCACAGTCTGAGGGACAGTGAACTGGCCCCCTGTTTAAAAAGTTTGAGGACAGCTCTGTACACTGTATCTTAAATTTTGATTCAACTCTTGTAGATCAAGAATATTCTCACTAAAGAAGTCAACCATACCTTCCTGAAGTAACAAATCTGATAATATCCCACAGTTGTACAGCTTAGCTCTCCATCATGTGCCTTCAAAGGCAAAATCTCTAAGACAAATTCATTTATAATGGCACAGAACATACCAAAAAAATCTGGAAGACAACTTATCAGATAAAAATATGTTCCAATTATCTGATAGAATTGAACAGTCAAAATCAAGTCTTTAACCTGCTGTACTTTATTGATTTTCTTCCACTTGAAATGTGGATTGTACAAGATTTAATTTGAGTTCCTCGTGATTTTTGTCCCCCACCCTTCACACACATACTTTTTTTTTTGGACTTTCTGATCAGAACTGCCAGGATGAAGGCTTTGAACTCTCACTGGAATGTCATATTTAATCCTTGACACAAAAATGCTATTGAAAATGACATCTAAATTTTTGACATGTTTTCCTTCTTGTACTTTCTCTGGGTGAGATATTTCAAGAAACAGCTTTACTGTGATCTGCCTCAAAAAATAAAAAAGGGAAAAAATGTAGCAGATGGCTTGGATTAAATCTGAACAGGGATAAGTAATGGTTTTTAGGACAGCTGGGTAATGTACTCTTTGCTCAAAAACATGTTTGATCAGAAACACCAAAACAATCTTATGGTTCCCATGAAAGAGGAAGAAAAATGAATCTGAATAGGAGTGTAAATCATCGCTTTTCTTCCCCAATATGCCATATGCCCCACCAGCTATAACTAAGAAGACTTGAAGAATCAAAATTTAGAGAGAAATGATCTTTCCTAGACTTCAAGACTAAATTTTCATCAGAGCTACAAAATGCTTTGCAAACAACTTTTAAACAATGGTTGGGGGAAGATAAGGTGGCTGCTGTGAATTCCCAACATCTGTGCTAGTCTCCTGGAAATTTTAGACCCATCGCTTAAAATTGAAGCACCAGAAAACTGACAACCGGATGCCAAGCTAATCAAAGAAGTGGGCTTGTCATTAGAGATCAGGTTTCTCCTCCCCAGACTAAGAGAACTTGTGATTAAATGACCAGGAAGGGAAAAGACATCCCTAAATGTATTGTGTCAGAAGGAGCTCAGTAGAAATTGGGCAAGAATATATTACAAATCAGAAGGTTTGTGAAAAGGGGGGGAAAAAAGACAACCCAGAGAAGCTCACATCATGTTGAAAACTGGTACAGGGTGTGAAATCCAAGTTTAGCTTTGAAACTGGGAACGCTGCCTTTCCACTGTACTGCCTCATAAACAAAGGAAAGGCACAAGTTCCTCCTTCTGGATGCTCGTTGGTTTTAGGGAAAATTGGAATGGGCCCATGAAGGGACGTCAATAAATTCCATCAATGGCAGCTCTCAAAATACCATCTGATTTTCTGAATCACAAATCTGGACTCAGAATAAGAGCTGAGAATACTGCGCTTTGCCAGATTCTCATTTCAGATGCACAGCATTCACTGCTGCCTGTCTTTAAAAAAAAAAAAATAAAAATAAGAAGACGAAGAAGGAAAAAAAGCTTGCTATTCTGAATGAGGCCACAGATACAATGTGAGATAGTGCAAGCAGAGGGTCCTCGATGCCCCAGTGCTGTAATTAGAAATTCAGACCTGCCTGGTCCTACCACAGCCCTGAATGGAGTGCTGACTTGGATCCAGCCAGCTAAGCAGGTGCCTTTGCTTACTAGGTATTTAGTATTGAAGGTGTACATTCAGGATTGCTGAAGAAGAAACTTCAGAATTAAGATAACCTCATTTGTTGCTCTCCAAAACAACACGAACTGAAGGGACTTTTCTGTGTGGGAGCGTTGTAGAGGGACAGAGATCTATAAACAAGATTTTTTAAGGGTTTAGGGTCTTTGGATTTGAGAGAAAAAAAAAAACAACTGAAGTGCTGATGGGATGTGTGCATGTGTATGTGTAGAATCGGTTTAAGGGACTATTCTAATTTAGTCTTTAAAATGCATATTCATCTCAGTGACACTTTTGCTATAAAAACAGTACCCAGGATGGAAGGCTCTATCCTGGAGAGTTAGTGAAACTAGGGGTCAAATTTCTCCATATATTTAGCAAAGAGACTGAATTTTCAAACATGAAGAAATTATTATAAGCATTTCTTTGTCCTTGTCAAGGGTGCCTGGGGCAAAATATGACGGGAAGAAGTTTAATCTGAGAACTTCTACCTTCTCCTTGTGCCATGGAGAGTAAGACTGGTGCAGCTAGGTGGTGCAGTGGATAGAGCACCAACCTTGAAGTCAGGAGGACCTGAGTTCAAATTTGACACTTAAACAATTCCTGGGTAAGTCACTTAATCCCAGTTGCCTCAGCAAAAAAGATAGTAAGATTGGACTCTCTCTAATGACTTATCTCAGTTAGGAAGCATGGAACATGATGGCCACAAGGCAGTACTGTTCCCAGGTGTGTTTAGGTCAGGAATACCAAACTCAAATAGAAAAGAAAAATGAGAATCACTGAGGGCTGCATATTAACTTAGAAAACCCACATGGATATATCTGTGCTCTATTTTATTTTCACTTATTTCGTTATAAACTTCTCAATTAAATTTACATCTGGTTCAACAGTCATGGGGCCAGTACAAAACCACTCTAGTGTAGAGAACACTGAAAAACCTCAAAGTTGTCCAGCTCCAAAAGGGAAGTATGTCTAATGTGACAGAAAAGCGTGGGGGGAGGGAAAACTTTACGACAATGTTCAAATCATGTGAAGTGATTGCTTGCTCTTCCCACTCAAAGGATTGCTCTTAGAATCATAGATTCAGGGCTCTAGGGGACCTCAGAGGTCATGGAGCAAAATCCAGTCACTTTCCTTGTAAGAAAACGAAGACCCAGAGGCAAGATGCAGACCTAGGTACTCTGGCTCCAAATCTAAACAAGCTCCTAGATCTTAGAAAGCCTCTCTCTAGGCCATCTCTCTTTGGTCCATAACAGGTTCATTAAAAAGGCTGAAGGTGGTGAAGTGGATAAAGTGGTAGGTCCAATGTCAGAAAGATTCATCTTCAGGAGTTCAAATTCAGCCTTGGACAGTTACTAGCTGTATGTCACTTAAACCTCTTTGTCTCAGTTTCCTCATCTGTAAAATGAGCTAGAGAAAAATGGCAGACCACTCCCATATCTTGACGAGAAAATTCCAAATGGGGTCATTGAAAGTTGGACATAATGGAAACAACTCAAAGCAGGGATGATGACTATTTGTCCATCCCAGTGCCCCTTGCTGCTCAGAAAGTCTTCTCATAGTCTCCATTCAGTATTGAAGAAAACAAATGCTAGAACTTACCAAACACATGCACCTGAGAAATAAAATAAGATTAGTGAAGTTAAGTACTATGATATATTTACCAAAATTCATAATACATTATGGAGAAGTTTCTCATTCTCACTAGGGATATATATACCCCAAGTCAGATATCTATGCTCCCAAATAATTTACAGAAAAGAATTTATACTAACCAAATTATGGTTCTATTGTCTGGCTAGCCCCCATTTTTATCCAATCAGGAAGCTTTCCGTACCCAATAAATTATATTAAAAAGAAGCATTTCACTAGGAGAGAAAGAAAGTGGGAATCGGGAGATTGGAGAAAGGAAAGCTCCTGAAAAAAGAATGCAAGAAAGATCCTTGAGTGCAGGAACTGATTCTTGTTTGGCAAGAATCCTTTCTCCCTTTTGATGCTCCTTAAGGACAAAAACAGGGAAAGAGCCAGTGATTTTAAGAACTCCTACCAGTGCTACAATTTAGTGATCTTAGAGCAGTGCTGGATCACAGAGAGGGATAATTCACATTGGGTCACATAGTCAACAATGTCAGAGGTGTATCACCTAATAGGTACTTAAATTCTTGTTCAGTTGAGCTGAAATGAACACAGTCTGGGCCTGAAGTCCATTCCCTTTATGATTCACTTATCCCTGACAAGAAAAAACTTGTTCTTTTAATTTCCTCTAAAAGGTTGGTGGTTTCAAAGCAAGGAAAAAAAAAACTAGAAGAAAAAGTATGAGGACAGGAGAAAGGATTAGGAATAGGAGATAAACTGGCAAATTGGAAAAGAATATATCAATCTAAACATTTGTTAATTACCTACCTTATGTCACTGGAGATACAAAAAGAAGCAAAAAAAATTTTTTTGATGTAAAAAAAATTAATAAAATTTTATTTTACAAAAGAATTCATATACAGAGAAGCATATTAAAAGTCATTAGTCTATACAAAAGCATGTACTAATTGTAAATATATTCATATTTATTGCTTTTTAAAGAAACTATACCTTTTACCTTTAAATGGGATTGCCCACCCCACTCCATTTCCTACTCTTCCCTCAATCTAATTCCTGAATCCATATGGGAGGGAGGAGGATCTTAAAAATTCAGAGCTTTTCTACAGTTTGGGAGAGCTTTGTCATATATAAATATAAATATGTGTGTGTATAAATATGCTTATTTTTAAGCATGGGAGAGAGGACAAAAGGAACTGCATTTTAAAGTACCCATTATACAAAAGAATATGCATAATTCAATAAGATGCAGTTAAATTCAGTATTTTTTATCTTGTCTTTTGCATTACTGTATACTCTTATTTCATAATATGTCTTAAAAAGCAAAAAAAAAATAGCCATTGTTATAAAGAAGTTTACAGTTTATTGGGGGAGGCAATATGAAAACAGATATATACAATACAAACTATATACAGGATGAATGGGGAAAAATTTATAAAGGGAAAGTATTAGAATTAAGAGATGTTTCCTATAGAAGACTGGATTTTAGTGGGGATTCAAAGGAAACCAGGGAGGTCATTAGTCAGGAAGAGGAAGAGCTTTTCCAAAATGAGGGACAAACAGAAAAAGAAAATGCTTGGAAGATAGAGATGGAATATTTTGTTTGAAAAACAGTCATGAAGGGGGAGGATTATGGGAAGATAGTGGAGTAGGTAGTAAACTTCAAGCTCTCCAGATTTCCCCCACAAATAGAACAAATTTGTGTCTCAGGGAGAATGCAGACTCCTAAAAGCCAAAATCTGGGGCAGAACAGTGGTCCTCCAGATATAACTTGAGAAGATCTGAAGACCCAGGGCTGGGATTAACCTATCTGAAGTGCAAACATCTCCCCAGTTAATTGTGCAGAAACATCATATGGGGACCCTTGGGCTAGCAGAGTGCTGCTAGCTTCTCACAGCAGAAACCACAAAGACTTTCACCTCCAAGATAATCTGTTGAGTAGGGATTAGGGTCCAGGAAGACTGAGTGAACCTCTGCTAATTGAGAACACCAGACCCAGTTGTGTTTCTGGGCTATTGCCCGGGGCTAAAAGGAATCAGCACCCTGTAAATGCAGAAGCAGCAGGTCAGGGGTGCTGCTGGCTGTGGGCACTTGCAGGACAGTGGAGCTCTTGGTATGGAGTTCCTGGTCAGGGTGGAGAGTTGAAAGGAAGAAAATAGCAGAAAAAGTGAAACATCTTATGAAAATAATGACAGATCTGGAGAACAGATCAAGAAGAGAAAATATAAGAATAATTGGACTGCCAGAAAGTTGTAACTAAAAAGAGAACATTGACAAAATAATGCAGAAAATAATTCTAGAAAATGGTCCTGGAGTGACAGAACATGAGAAGAAAGTAGAAACAGAGAAAAAAAAATCCATCTATCACCACTTGAAAGAGATTCTTTACGGAAAACACACAGGAATATTATTACCAAATTTTGAAACCCCCAGATCAAAGAGAAAATGTTGTAAGAAACAAGAAAAAAAAATTCAAATACACTGGAGCTACAGTTAGAATTATACAGGACTTAGCAGCAGCTACAATAAAAGACTATAGGTCCTGGAATCTATCTACAGACAAGCAAAAGAACTAGGCCTGTGGTGAAAAATACTATATTCAGCAAAATTATCTATAATTTTAAATGAGAAGAAATATCATTTCCTAACTATAACCTCTTGGAGGGGGAAATTAAAAGGGGGGGGGAAGAAAGTTTAAAAAGTACACAGCAGACAACAAAAGAACAATTTAAAAGGAAGTAAAGAAAAGAGAAACATGCATGAATATGATTTCTTCTACTAATATATATGCTTTTTAAATTGGTATTTGTCATTAGATATTTTGAATCCTACCTGATGTTCTGCTGGGCATATGGCAATGTTCCCTTTTGTTTTGTTTCATTTTGTTTTATATTGTTTTTCTGGTTTTCTTTTTTCTTATTCTATTTCTTCAAATAAAATAAATTTGGGGGAGAAAAGGAAAGAAAAACACTCATGAGGCCAGTATTAATGAATCAGAGTGCATGTTGGAGAGTCCAAATGGAAAGATTAAAGACTTAGGAAAGGACTGAATCATAAAGAGCTTTAAATATTCAATGGAGCATTTTGTATATGTAGAGCATATTTGTACTTATGATTGGGATGCAAGAGAATAAGAAAAATAAGCATAAGATGCAAAGTGAAATGAGCAGAACCAGGAAGACATTGTATACAGGTATCACAATATTGTGTGATGGTCAATTCTGAAAATCTCAACTCTTCTCAACAACACAATGATCCAAGACAACTACAAAGGATCACAAAGGAAAACACTATTCATAATCAGAAAAAGAACTGCTGGCTTCTGATTGAAGAACAAATCACATTTTTTCCACTTACTTTATTCTTTCTGGCAAGTGTGTTTTTTCCCCTTTTAAATGGTTTCTTCTTTTATAACTGTGACTAATATGGAAAAATGTCTTATATGATAGCACATGTATAAACCATATCAAACTACCTCACATCTTTGGAAGCGTGGGAAGAAAGCAAGGGAAAGAGAAAAAAAAATTGGAACTCAAAATCTTGTTAAAATGAATGCTAAAAAATTGTCTTGACATGTAATTGGGGAGAAAATTAACATCCTATTTTTTTTTAAAAATGAAACAAAAAGAGTCATAGGAGTAATGATGATGTGAGAAATGAATGGGCATTTTGGCTCTCTCAATTATGAAAATTCAATTAAAGAAATGAAACTTAAACTAGAAAACTGAAACCCACAAGAACAACAAAGAATAATCAAGGAGAGAGATTATCTTAACCCAAAAGAATCTAAGTTCTTAGATGGCAGTGACTGATTTTTGTCATCAGGGGTAGTGGCCTAAGACTTGAAAACTATCTTTTGTTCTTTGCCCTTAGCCCTTATCTGTTACCTTCCCCTTCTAGAAGGTAAATTTCTTTGGGGCAGAAACTGGCTATATAATGAGGGATGGTGATTCAGCCTTGTAACTTCTGCAACATCCAATTAATGGGGAATCAAGGGAGGCACTTGTGCTTTGGAACAGGAAAAGGAAATAAAATGCTGCCTTTAAAGGTGTTTCTACTCACCCGGGCACCCATTCTTGCAAAAATGTAAAATAAACCTTTTCTGCATTCATTAGTGAGTCAGTGGAGTTCTTGGTAAGATATTTTCTTTCTTACAAATGGGGGCTTGTGCAGGATCCAGCCATTATGGGGTGGAGGTGTCCCCTGTCAAAACACAAGGAGATGTGTCTCCTTGATATTTCAATAGCCTCATGGCTCAATTCCTGCATAAACTCATAGACTGTCCAAAATGCCAGGACCACCTTGGTAAGTAAGGTCACTAATGAATCCAGGAAATTAGGAAGGGAACTAGAGGTCGTTCTGCAGCAGCCAGGCGACTCTGTGCACAGACCAAGGATAAGAATGCAGATTATCTAGTATTGCTGGTGGTGATTGTGGTCATCTTATGGGATGAGGTATCAGACATTGGAAAAAGGGAAATTTAATGTCACCAGGAGTGGGAGTCCCTGGGACATACCTCTCACATAGCCCTGGACAAGAGGGGATGTCAGAAAATCTAAAGTTGAGTAACAACAAACTCTACCAAAGAAAGAAGCGGAATTCCAGAAGAGAAGAAGTTCTTCTCCAGGAAGTAGGGAAGGAACAACTCTGTTCTAGACAGAAAGAAAAGAATTTAAAAGCAGTTTGTGTTTGTATGTGTAAGTATATTTTGTCGTCAATGTTTCTCTCAATTAGTTGAGTTACAAAGGAAAAAATGTGACCATTTTAGAATTTAAAAACACTTGTAAGGTGTCTTGATGCAAACTAACCTGAATTTTTCTTAAGCTTTCAAAGTTCTCTCCCTAGAGGGAGTAACTGAAAGGGTGCAGTGTATCTCCACATGAGTTGGGGAAATCTAGAAAAATCCATTTTTCATTTTACATTGCTTGTGGACTTATGTTCAATCCAGTCTCACCAAGGACCTGTAACCACCCCCCCAAAAAAGCCCACACTCTGGAGTCAGCCTCAGTTTCTCTAGATAGGTTCCTATGTTCCCCAAACCCCACCCCCCGAGTCCCAAAACTATTCTCAGGGCCCCCTGAATTCTGTAAAAAAGATGTGGTCTATCTCCACAAGGCTTGCGAAAATCTAGCAAAATCCATTTTACACTTTAAAATTTTGACCCTTTCCCAATACAACAGTCCACAGAGGGAAAAGTACAAAATTTGGGGTGGGAAAGATAGGCTCCAGGGAGGAAAATGGCAATGACTACTATGTCTCCATTTAAGGTCTCAAATAATTTACTGCCATTTCAAAGATTTTGGCAGTCTAGAAGAATGGAGCCTTTGAGGTGGAAGGAGAGTTTTCTCCCAAAAATGTAACCTAAATTATTGTTTTTAAATTTAAATTGCATATGATAGAATTACTTTCAATTAATGCATTTGGGAATAAAATTTTAGAAATATGTATACATTAATAATGAAGTTTAAATCTGTTTTAATAATCAATTTTTTACTTCAAATACAAAGTTCATTGGTAACTTACCTAAAGAGGTCACATGTTTCTATCTCTTAATTAGATGAAATATGTTGCTTTCTAAATTGTATATTGAACAATTTGTAAAAATTATGAGCTACACTTTAAAATTCTGTCAGTTTTGCTAGACGTATAAATTTCATGAAATTTGGTCCAATGTTATTTAAATATTACATATATTATAAATCTTCAATTTTAAAAAAGGTTATTTTAAAAACAGGGGATAAAAATGATTTGCAAAAATTATTGACAGTTTGAATGAAAGATCCAGTTAGAATCTCACAAGCTAAAGTATTGAATTTTAAAACAACTTTTTTTAATGTATATGTTAAAATTGGAAACTTGAATGTAAATTACATGAAATTCTTATCCATTTTTGTGAGAGACTATGTTATGTCTATTTGCTTATCACTTATGAAAATTGTGAGGTTGCTAATTAAGTTATTTTGGATTCTTGTTGTAATATTGAAATCTAAAATTGATAAATACTATTGATATGGATTATATTGTACAAAGAGAAAGGAGTGGGATTTGGGCATCGAAAGGAATGAGATGTTGGGCACTGAGAGGAACAGGTGTGGCTGCAACTTAGAAGTGAAAAAAAACCCACTCATTGGAGCTCAACCCCCAACCTCTGGCACCCCACATTGCTGGTTAAATGAAATTCCTTTAACATTAATTGTTTCTGTTGTTAAAGGAATAGCTTACTAGCAAATGTGATCTATAGCTTTCTTGAAGTACCTAGAGCAGGATTTCAACCCGACAGTCCTGAATCTAGTTTTGGCTGTGCTCTGCCAATACATGAGATAGATAATTTAGGATCTAAAACCTCCAATTAATGAAACTTGCTATCAAGATAAAATCCCTTGGGATTATAAATAATATTGTTTTGAGTTTTGTATTTGGGAATGATTATCCGAATTAAGTTAGTAACCCACCATTTATGAGAAATACCATTAAGTTATTAATATGGATTCCTGAATTAACTATAAGGTGGGATTGTTAACTATTATAATCAGGCCTCTGTTTCTTTTTCTTCTGGCCATAAGCACAGTTCAAGTATATAAGTTCTTGCTGTTTTTGATCTGAAAATAAGTAGTTATTATATCTTATATAATTAGGTAAATGACTATTTGGCCTAGTCATCTCTTACCAGATATATATATATATATGTATATGAAATAAGATCCTCAAAAGTTTCAAATAATTGATACAACGGTCTATGAGACCTAACTTATTTTATTGATTACTGAAACTAAAGTTGAAACATCATTTAGTATGGTTTAGAGAGGATGATTTTAGTATATTCAAGTTTTCTTAGAAGGGTGTAATTTATGGAATATTTTGCTACATCAACAAGAAAGTCATTTTTATTTAGGCTTATTATTAATATATAGTGTGTCCTATGGCACACACGTTTTCTTTTGAATAATGTATATTAAAAGTTGTTGGCCAATCTATATTGACCTCTCCCAGTCAATAGACCCTTGCAAAAGAGGGGAAATATCTTCTTCCCATGTCCTAAGTGATTTTTAAATGCACACACACACACACACACACACACACACACACACACACACACTGGCAATGAGGCTTCACATGTCTCATACAGAAGTTTGAGCTAATCTACCTCAATATCCTGTTTTAGACAGATAAATGAGACCCGTTAAGACAGGATTTTGTGTGTATCTCTGTTTTTCTGAGGGGATTCTCCCTTTCTGAAAATTGCTTTTGGGTATTTCACAGAATCTTCAGGGAACACATAAGCACACCTCCCAAGAACAAAGGTTCTGCTCTTAGTGCTTTTTCATGCTTTCTCTTTAATTCTCTTAGGTTTGTTTCCATCTAGGCTTTGAGTAAGTCACCTTTAAATGACCAGCACTACACAGCTGTTTTGACCAGGTAAAGGGTCTGTCTCAACCCCCTGAATCTTCAAGCAGCTCAAACCTCTCCAAATGGGACTCTGTAGGACATGGGATTAAGATTTGGGTTAAAATTACTGAAAAAGGATATCCCATTAACAATTCAGTTTGATATTTCTCAAATTATAGAAGGTAGAGGTTTGACTAGAAAAAGGCAAGTAGTTACAATAGGTATTTGTGTCCTGATGGAAAAAGAATTTTATGAAACTGCCTGTCCAATTTAGAATAATGTTTGGTTTGCTACAAGGGACATTTAGATAGATCTTTCAGGAAGATTTGGAATCAAGTCAAAGACTTAAGACAAGCAAGTCTATTGCATATGAATGCCTGAGTAGAATTGGTAAAGTACTCTGTGAAAAGTCTGAACAAGACACAATTTCTATGTTGCTGCCCCATGCCCAGATAGTGCCATTCCCTTTGGGTAGGGAAAAACATGAGAATGAATGTCTTCTCTTCCCAAATAACATTCCTGGGGAAGATTGCAATGTTTTGTTCTATCCCTCTTTCAGGGAGGGAATAAACTGGGCTATATTAGTCCCTTAGCTCGAGAGATGAATTAGTGTGGCTCTCAGGACAGGGTGAAAGATTCCAAAATCTAGGGATTGTGGTTGCACATAACCAAGTCTGAAATGTAACTGAAGGTAGCTCTGGCAATTTCTCAGATGAGCGTACCCCCAACAAACCTTGGGAGATATTGTGGCGGCATCCCTCTCAAACCTGTTTTACCTGGGAACTGAGTGGGCACCTGTGCACCGATCCAATTGGCTATTCCTTTTATCTTGGGAATTCAATGAAGTAAGAATGACTAAATCAGGAAGAATTAAGTCAAGGACAGTAACTGATGAATTCAAGGCTCGAAATCTAGTTCTGAATTAGGGTCACTCCTACTCTGATGAGTAACTATTATTGGATAAATTACACCAGAAAAAGCAGTGATGGGATTAGCAGAGTAGTTACATGACATTAATAGAATGGCATGGGAAAATAAAATGACTCTAAAAAGCACACTGTCAAGAAGAAGAGGAACATGTATTACAAGTGGAAGTAGTTTCACTCCTAGTACACCCCTATCAGAAGAATGATCAGGGAATTCAAGGATTAATTATCCATCCTGGTTAAGGAGATCTGTGCAGGGGTTAATAGATTTTTATGAAGTGGGATGTAAAAAACATTAGGCAAATGTTTTGGGGTTAGAAAAGGATGTGGAAATCAATTACTAAATTATTAAAAAGTTATTAAAAAAAGGAAAAAAGGGGTGGGAATTATGAGAAATGAATGGGCATTTTGGTTTTCACAGTTATGAAAATTAAATTGGAGAAATGAAACAAATTAGAAAACTGAAACCTACAGGGACAACAAAGAATAATCAAGAATAGAAGTTATCTTCACCCAAAAGACCCTGCTCCTTGGGGGCAGGGACTGACTTTTGTAATCAGGGGTGGTGGTCTGAGATTTGAAAAGAATCTTTTGTTCCTTGACTCTCAACCTCCTTTGTTTCCTTCCCCCTTCTAGAAGGTAAGCTCCTTGGAGCAGAGACCGGCTATGTAATGAGAGGTGAAGATTCAGTCTTGTAACTTCTATAACATCCAATTAGTGGGAAATCAAGGGAGACACTTGTGCTTCAGAATAGGAAATAAAACTCTGCTTTCAAAAGTGTGTATATTCACTTAGGCATCTATTCTTACAAGAATGTAAAATAAATCTTTCATACATTCATCAGTGAGACTGGAGTTCTTGGTAAGATATTTTGTTTCTTACAAATAACTAGTATTTTTATAATGCTTTACAATTTGTAAAGAGCTTTATAAATGATCTTATTTGGTCCTCACAACATACTATGACAGGTACTATTATTATTCCCACTCTATAGATAAGAAAACTGAAGCAGAGAGAGAGATTAAGAGATATGGAACGGATTGACAAAGCAACAATAATAAATTTCATCAGTGACAACCTGAAGAATCTGATTTTCTGAATCATAAAATCTGGATGCAGAAGAAGGGTGGAAAATTCTTCAACCCACCCAATTTTTCAAATGTGGGTACTGCTGCCTCAGTCACACAGCCAGTAAGAAAATTGTGACAGAGTTCAAGCCCAGCTCTTCCAGACTACACTAAGAAGAATTGTTGTTTGTCCTTCCTTCTCAAAAAGGACCATAACATCAGGGAAGATGCCATAACATGCAAGTAAATTGGATTGAAGAGGGAGAGGGCTATGCAAGGTCACCTGCCTCACTTTCCCCTCCTCAGCTATGTAAACCCAGTGGCAAGATACAGATCAAGAGCACTGGAGATGGCTCTGGATGAAATGAGAAACCCTGGCCTTTTTAAGTGAAGGTCTTCAAGAAGACTTAGGCTGCATTCATTCAGTAATTAAGATTAGGTAACTATTGAGGCAAAGAATTTCCTCTTTCATCTATTCAAAAAAATATAAATAAATAAATGATCAAATGTAGGAGGGAAAGACATTTCTGGCCAAAGCAGAAATGACTGCTATTTACATTCAATCTGAATTAATCAGGACCTAAAAAAAAATCAAATGGCACTTGTCCAAGGACCTACTGGTGACCAATGAAAATCAGATTGGTTTTGATTTAAGTTATGATCTGTAGAAAAAGAAATAGGAGAGTCAGGAATACAGCCCAAAGAATGAAGAATGCTGCTCCCCATAGCATTTTCCGTAAAATGATGATTCTTAGAGGAACTCAGAGGGAAAGGCCACAGGGGAAGAAGGATCTTCCAAGGTAAGAAAGATGCTGGGAGCAGAACCCTGCAGAGGCTGTTTCAACTACATGCTTTCTAACAGTTGGAACTATTAGATTTAAAAATTGAAATTCAAAAAGAAATTGAATTATTGAAATTCCACTTGAAATATTTAAAAAGGTAATCCAAATTTTAACACTGTCTTATATAATTGTACATAATCCAATAGGAACCATCCCACAGTTGGACTAGGAAAAATATATGAGAAGGGAAGTGGGGAAGCTCAGTGGGTCAGAACTGTTTCAGTGCCCTGTTCCCACTCCTGTCGGAAGATCTTGTTTCTTTTTTCTAATCATTATTCTGCTAAGAACAAACAGTCTTTTTCCTCAACAAATGATGGCTGAAATGCATATTAAACAATTTTTTGAGGCTAAGTTGGGGGTGGGAGGCAGTGTCAATCAAGCACCTACCTCAGAAAAGGCAGTTCTCAGCACAACTGTCTACATTAAAGACAGATTCTTTGAAGCTTTGATCACTGGAATCATTTCTTAACTACGTGCTGGAGGAAATGAGAAATAATAAGAAAGGATGCCTGTCCTTTATTAGCTATGTTTGAACAAGGTGGGTATCACAGATTCTGACATAGTTAAAAGCAAATTTATTATGATTCATTTTAGCTAGCATTCAAGAGCATACAGAAAATCCACTATTCCTGGGATCATGTCAGTGAAATGAATTAATAAAGTAATGGCTGCTTGAATGTTTTTCCATTCCATATTATTTTAAGGATATGTACAAAGCACCATGCTAGGCCTAAGGATAAAGATGAATCTCTCCTCTTAAAAAATCACTACAAAATATTTTAAGTATCACAGAAATTCCAGTTCTGCTCCTTACTACCTGTGAATAAATGAATATTTTTTATTTAAAAAACATGTATTACATACCTACATATCAACCACTGTGCTGGGCTCTAGTGAGTCCTTCTCTTCAAGCAGTTTAAAATTCATTTAAATCAGAAGACAACAGATAGAGAAGAGATGACCAGGAAAGGGAATGATTGAGGAGAGACAGACACTGGATGGTCCTTCTGCACAGATTCTTTTCAAGTGATACCCACATGAATATACTCTGACTCCTCACACATTTGACAGCTCTTTAAGGTTAAAAATGTTTTACAAAGACTATCTCACTATACCCTTACTAACAGCCCTGTAAGTCAAAGTTTGCCATTATTTCCATTTTACAAATAAGGAAACTGAGGCTGAGGGATATAAAGTGCCTTGACCAATGCCTCTCAGATGGCAATAGTCTAAAATAACATTTGAGTTTGGGTCTTTCTGACTCCCAGGTTCAACTTTCTATCCATTTTCTATCTAGTTATTGCTAATCATTTACTCTAAAAATCCTATCATTCTTAAATATTTTAGAAACCTTTGTGACATGACACCTTGCACAAAGTTCTAAATAAATGTACATGAAGTTGAATTTCTGTCCAAGTAGTGGCTTTTAACAAGCCATATCTTAGAGGAGGACATGGGTCAGTTATATCATGAGAATAACTGAAAATGGACAGTCAGAAGGCTCCATCATATTTACTGCCAAAAGAAACCCCCCAGTTCATTAAGCTGTCTCTTTGAAAAGCCTCTTTCCTCACCAACCATCTTTCACACAGCTGACAAAATGTTTTCATAAAGTTCAGGTGTGACCAAACTATCGATGCCTCAATAAATTCCAGTGACTTCCTCTCTATTATTAACAGACTTAAATAAAAACACTTCTTCTGGCATTTAAAACTTCAAAACCTGCTACTTTTCTGTCTTTCCAGCCCTACACTTACCCTCCACACCCTCTACAATACATTCTAAGTGCAGTAAAATCATCTTGCTGTTCTTTATACACCTTATGACTTTTCAAGAACTACCTGTACTCTATACCACATGTTCATTCTCACCTCCACCTCAAGAATTCTTGGATTCTTTCAAAACCATTTTCTGGAGAATTGCTGTTTTTCTCCTCCCCACCTCCATCTGCTACCATCCTCCTTGTAGGGACTCTGAATATGTATATACTTGTGTGTGTATATATCTCTCTCTGTATCTCAAAACTTGCACAAAGCTGAATCACAAAACCAACAGCTTGTTCTGTATGGCAATAGTTTGGGGTCTTATTAAGCAGGCACCCCCAAAATCTGATAAAACATGAGCTCATGTTGATTCCATCTATGCTATACAAGAATTCAATGAAGGAGCAAATTGACATCATTTTCAGAAACACTGATGATTAACTTTCACTGCTCCTAAACCCTATAATTATCAGACATTAATTCTGAATGCCTGAGTGAGGGGCTAGAGGTAGACAGAAAGACAGACTCACACACACACACACACACACACACACACACACACACACATATACACAGAGAGACTGAGAGAGACAGAAAAACAGACACATACCAAGAAAAAGGAAGGGGGGAGGAAGAGAAGAAGAGATAAAAGGAAAGGAGAAAGGGAAGGAAAGAAGAAAGGAAGGAAGGGAGAACAACCATGTCCATATCTATCAGAAAGGAAGAGTAATTAAGTCAACTGTATTTCTTTCCTTCAGAACCTTCTCTAAATGGGTTTCAAATTTAAGTAAATCATAACATTTACACACACATATACAGGCACATGTTACGTTATGAAATGAGCATGATGTGCTTCCTCTAACAAAATTATTTCCAATAGATAGTTTTAAAATAAAGAGTTGCTGTCATTAACAGAAGAAAGTTGATTCTCCAAGTTCAAAAGTCCTATCTTTTATTAAAAACTTTTCCTAAACCCTCTTAATTCTAGGGCATTCCCACTGTTAATTATTTCCTATTTATCCTATATATAATTTTGTTTGTAGTAGCCTGTTTGCATATTGCCTATCCCACTAAATTGTAAACTTCTCAAGAGTAGGAAATGGTTTTGCTTCTTTTTGAATTTCCAATGCCAAGCACAATACTTAACACATAGTAGACACTTAATAAATGCTGACCAGAATATAGTAGGTATTTAATAAGAGCAACCAGATGGAAAAGTGGCTAGAGAACTAGACCTGGAACCCGGAAGACCCAAGTTCAAATGTCATCTCAGACACAAACCCAGAAGAAAATGGCAAACCACTCCAGTATCTTTGTCCCAAATGATATCACAAAGAATCACATGTGCCTGAAAGGACTGAGCAACAACAAAAGCATTTACTTAATAAATGTTGATTGTCACATAGTAAGTGCATAATAAATGTTTATCGATTATTGATCAAGCTGGATCTTTTAAGGTAGCAACTGTTCTGAATGTGTTAGACACTATGGAAGACACCATATAGTTTTCCTAAAAATAAATTTGAGAAGTTTTTTTTAATTATTCATCTGCAACTATGGCATTGACATAAATCAGTTCACAAATCAAACCCATTCAAGTTTTAAGGTTTGTTGCCTTCAGTAGGATTTTTTCATCTGGATGCATCCAGCCTCTCTTCCCAACCTATAGCAGATGGGAGACTAAGTGTAAAGACTCCAAAGTGAAGTTCCTCTGACACAATAAAAAGAGGTTAAAGGTTGATACAGAAATGTTGACACTCTTCCCCACCCCCATTTTATGTCTATCTGTTGCTCTGCAGCTTTCAGCTCTAAATGTTCTTGGGATCAAGTGCAAGATCAAGATGTTCATGTTTGGCACCCTTGGGTCTTATGCAAAGCTTTCTTTTCATTCCTTTGCTTTTGACTATATATAAAAGATAACTCTCCTTAATCTTAGAATAGCAGAAGCACAGATCTAGAGCTTCAAAGGATCTTAGAGTTCATCTTCTTACAAAGGAGAGCTACAAATGATTTCATATTCTAAAATGGTGTTGCCCTTAGCTGCCATCTTTCTTTATGTGGGAAGATTATATGTTCACTAAGCAAAACTTTTTTTCCCCTTGGTCTTTTTTAGCCTCTCTATTTTTTTGCAATATCTGCATTATTTGGGTAAAATTTTGCATAACATCATGATCATGGATTCTATGGAATTAAAGTTATAGCCAACATAAAGATAATGAAGAAATTAGAAGCTGTAATTAGGTGGGAGATTAGAATTAGACAATGGTGAAGGCTGTAGTAGCTTCTCATTATTATCTTTAAAATTCACCCCTGCCATATCCTGCTGCTATAACTTCTTCCAGATGCAGCCGCTGAGGATGGCCCTCCCGGGTATGGCAAATGGGCTGAGGGGCGGAGACAAAGTGTGAGTTTTTGTTTTTGCTATACTCCGGCCCTCCAACAGTCTGAGGGACAGTGAACTGGGTCCCTATTGAGGACCACTGTCCTAGACTTTTACTTCCCCCACAACTACATTTCATCCTGACTGCTTTCTTCCCCCCTGCAATCTCTTAGGAGAGGGTTATCAAATAAGGAGGCGGGAGGGGAGCAGTAAGTCATAGCTGGGACCACGGGTATGAACTTGACTTTCTGGGAACATGTCATCCACTCTCTGAACATGACCAACAATGGGTTCATATTGGCTCCATTCCCCATACTTTTGGTCCCATTTGCACTGAGTATCAGAATTCCTAGTTACAGCCCTGCTTAGCGAAATATAAGTAAATTATAACATACTGAAACTGGTGATATTATAATTAATGGTAATGTATGGTTAAGAAATGACAATAGGAATATTAAAAAAACAAAGATATGACTGGAAAATAAAGGTGGGTTGCTTTTGTGTTGCAAGAAATAAAGTAATCCTCAAGATCTCCACTGGAACTCTCAAAATATAAAAATTAATCAATCAACAAGCATTTTTAAGCACTTATAATGTGACAGTCATTCTGGTAAAGACTAGAGATACAAAGAAAAATAAAAAAAATAATCCTAACCTCTAGGAGCTTATGTTCAAACAGGATAGAAAACAAATATATGAACTAATACAAAGAAGATACAGAGTAGATATAAGGAAACCTATGAGGAAGATTTCCATAATGTTGGACAGGCCTATGGGAGAACATGAACAAGAGTCCATGTTAGAATAAGAAGAAGCCTGAGTGGGGGGGTGAAATATGCTATTTTAGAAAGAATACTCAAATGCATGAGATAACATGTTAAAATACAAAGGAAGCATGAAGCAAATCTACTTTTCAAAGAACTCATTTTAACAACTTTTTAACCTTCCAAAACGATTTTCTTAATTTTAACTTAATAAACACAAAAGGGAAATAATCAAAACATCTAATATTTATATGCTTTAGGTTTAACAATACAATAATTCTGTGAAACAAGATGGGAAAGCCCTGGCAGCTTTTTAAAAGAAAAATTTTATGGTTTTTCTCCCATAGAATCTTATCTCAAAGGGGAGAATTTTCTAAATCTGTCACAGTTTTCCCTATTGGTACTGCACAATTAGTATGGTTATTATTCTCATTTTTTTTCATTATTTACAATAGCAAGGCAATTATTATTTCCATTTTTATTAACAAGGAAACCTAAGCACAGAAAGATTAGATAATTTACTTGAATAACAATGATTTAAACTGTAACATTTAATGGATCTTTGCAGATATTAAAACCTGGCCATATTCTTATCAAAAAGTAAATTTCAGAGAGAATTTTTTCAATTGAATAATGAAGCCTGATGAATGTATCTATTTGTATGAGTATTTATTGTATGTATATGTGTATAAATGTTTGTGTGTTTGTAGTGTGTAGAGATGTGGAAAAGGAGGTAGGGAAAAGATGGGGAGGTATGGGGAAAATAAGAGAAGAGAAGGAAGGGAGAGGAGGAGAGAGGATGACTCTCAGTTTCTTCTTCACTAGAATCTAGAGAGCTATGCTCTAGAAATGCTACCCTGGAAAGCTCCAGCAATGGAATTGCATGGAGCCTTCTGAACAGGCAACTTCTTAAAAACCAGTCGTCTCAGTGAGGTGTCAAGGTCAGTTGGAAGGAATGCCAGAGGCCATAAGTCCAGCCTGCCCTGGAAAAGAGTCCTCTCTTATGAGTGACATTGATCATTTAACCTTGGTATGCCTCATAAATATAGTGCATATTTAGCTAGCAGTAACCTTCTAGTCCCATACTGTAGGAAGATGCTCAGAAAAGTCATCGGCTTCTTTTGCCTCTCCGTCCAAGAGCCTTTTCTTTTTTAACCATAATCAAAACTTAAATTCCAATAGAAGGAGAAAAATGATTTCCATGATTCTCCATAGATTAGTAAAATGACTGTGATTTAATGGGGCTTGAAAATGGTTCAAATCCCTGACTCTAAATATCAGCAATTATATGTCAGGTAGATGTACCAGAAACCAAAATGGGAAAGTCTTGAAAGTGCATGAAGACTAACAATATTCTCCTCACATCATTGTGGTCACTCATTCATTAAATGAAGTCAAGTTAAAAGCACATGCTGGTACAACTGTGTTTTTCCAAACAAACTCCCTGAGGACCCAAACAGGCAAAAGAATCAGGCTGAATTATCTTCCAACCCAAGCATCCCAGAACAATTTCCTGTAGGAGAACTTCAATCCTGCAAGAAATAAATCTTTGGAAACAAGCTATAGCAGAGACAACAATATGCAATAGAAAGGTGGACCAGGAATCAGGAGAACCTGATTTTAGCTCTAATCTCAGGTACTTACTGCTTGTGTAATACTGGACAAGTTAATTTGCCTCAGTTTCTTCATCTGAAATGAGGATAATAATAGCACCTACCTCTCAGAATTGTTGTGAGAATAAAATAATATTTGTAAAATGCTTTACCAATACTAAAGTGTTATATAAATGCCAGTTCATTATCATCATCATCATCATCATCATAATTAGTCTATGTCTTAGAAGAATCAAGAAAACAAAACTGCCTCCTTATTATTCATATATAAATCTGGAGTTCTGTGAACATAATAATCCAAATCTTCACTTGTTCATGAAATTTCAGTAGCTGGGTAATTGCCCACAAAGCTTAGGCAAAACTTGCTTTAATACACATCTATTGCTGGTGTCAGCATTCCCTGAAGTGGAATCCAAAGAACCTAGTGTTCTTGCTTTGCAGGATTAATAATAATGGCTTAGAACAGAGGACCTTGACTAAAATTCCTTCTCTTGTACTCAATCCTCCTTGGGTCTCAGTTTCCTCAACTGTCAAGAGAATCCAGTTGGATTTGATGACCTCTGAGTTCTATATCTCGTACAAGCTCTATAATCCAATCAACAGAACTTCCATAAAAATTGTTCTGCTAATATTTGCCTATATATATATATATATATATATATATATATATATATATATTATGTCATTTGGATTTCATTTCCTTATTTGTAAAAATGGAGCAATCAACTTATGTCATGGAGTTGTTACAGGGATCAAATGAGATTGTACAAGAAATGCATTTTAGCAAACCTTAAAAACACTATGTAAATACTACTTGTTATTAATTGTGACTGGAAAGCAGAAGAGGTCATCTAGACTAATCCTTCATATTATACAGAAGGAAATCAAGGCACAAAATAGTTCAATTAGATCCATCAAATGTCAGGCACTAAATGACAGAGGCAGGATTTGAAGCCAGGTCTTTGGATGCCAATTCCATCATTCTTTTCCCTGAAGCAGGTCAAAGTCATCTACCTAATTCAGTGCTAGCTGTTGATATTGATCACTTACCAACAAATCACCTAATTGTCACTGAATATTCTTCATCTGAAGAAATGAAAGGACTACAGTGGGGGCTCTGGGTCCCATCTAGGAATAGATCTAATTCTAGAATCAACATCCAAGCAGGAATCCAAGCTGTTAGAAATTTAAAATTTCAGTTAAAATCTTCACTTATACTTTGTATATGGAAATGCTCATTTTATTGGGTGTCTATATTAAAAATAAAATTCAAAATAATTTTGATCATATTTTGATAATTATACATTAAGACTTCCATCCTTCCCACTTCTTTACTAGTTAAATAGTAGGACCAGATGATCTATCGCAGTCTCTTGAAATTCTAAACACTATGTGATTATGTGGAATGAAAGAGGTAGAATCTTATCCTGAGCTCAAGTTAACTCTATGAACTTGGAAATTTTGGAGATTTTTGACTTAGGCAAGTCATTTTTCTTAAATTACTCTTAATATCTTCATCTATAAAATGAAGGGATTAAATAAGTGGAGATAATAAAGGGAGTGTGTATATCACAGTATATATATATATATATATATATATATATATATTTGTGTGGGGGGGGTGTATTTATATATTTAATTGTATATATGTAATGTATATAATATATAATAGAAAATATGTGATGCATATACTATGTAATCTACTATATACCAGACACTATGCTGAACACTTGACAAAAATGATCTCATTTGGTCCTCCCAACAATCTGGAAAATAAGGTGTTTATGATTTTCCTCATTTTATAGCTGAAGAACTGAGGCAAACAGAGATTTTTTTACTTGCTTAAGACCACAAAGCTCATAAGTATATGAGGTGAAATTTGAACACATCTTTTCTTTTAGTCCAGTGATCTGTGCCCCTACCACTTTATAAGTAGGGTTTTGGGGGGTTTTTTTGGGGGGGGCTGAAGCAACTGGGGGTAAGTGACTTGCCCAGGGTCACATAGCCAGGAAGTGATGTGTCTGAGGCCAAATTTGAACTCAGGTCCTCTTGACTTCAGGGCTGGTGCTCTATCCACTGTGCCACCTAGATGACCCTCTATAAGTAGTGTTTACCCACACACACACACACACACACCCACACACAACACACCAACACACACACAAACTCCTCGTTAACAGATTCATTCCATTCATAGAAAATTCAATGTAAAATATTTGCCAACCAACATGATTAGTTTATAGGAAAATGCAATATAAAAATTAGGAAATGTATCATTATTTGCCTCCCATACACATGTTTGGAGGTCACTTAGCTTACCCAGGGTCACTCACCCTGACCTTCCTTCTCCCACTTTTCTCTGCCACACTTTTATCAAGGAGAATAATGTCACTGACATTTTAAAAAATGGAAAAGAATTACTGGTCCAAATAAGCTCTACAACAGGGGAACAAAAGTCTTACCCTATTAAATGCCTTCTTGTTTAAACTAGGGCATGCTTCTATTCTAGTCAACATATGGGATAAAATACATAAGGATGGCTTGGGGTTTGGGCTTTTTTCCCCCTTTTCCTACTGGTTATTGTCCTGGCCAAGCAGGTTTCTAAGAGGCTCAGATAGATGACCATTAATGCTGCAAAACACTCCTTTTGGTGCTCCCAGGAAGACAGAGCAAGTCCCTGCCTTTCTTCCCAGTGGCAGCCCCCAAGCTCATCACTGGGCCCTAACTACAAGATGACTCTTAGCTGCCAATTCTATTTTCAGCAGAGCTTGCCTGAGCCTGATTTAATGGTAGGCTTTCCTTTCCTTGGCTGCTCATAAACCCAGCTTCCTGACTGGTATCAAATTAACACAAATTTAATTTCTTGGGGAACGATAGAATGAGGCAATGGAGAATTAATGAGGATTTTTTTTCCTATCAAATCTTTAAAAACTAAAAGAACTCCCCCCCTTCTCCACACCTGGTCAATCACATTGTGAGGCTTGTTAAATTTAATTATGCAATTTGTGCACCTGTGCCACTTTCAGCTGCCAAGAACCTTCTCAAGGAAGAGGAGAGAGGGAAGCAAAAACTAATTGGTTTAGAAGGGTGATTCTTGGGGTTAATTCATTGTCACCAATAATCAGGAAAGTCTTGTCACAGTGGTGTAAGCTGTCTTTTCCAGCATACATGTTGCTCAGTTGAATCCCTTATTAAAAATATGGGAGGTCAACAAAAGATGCAACCTGGAAGCATTAGAAATCCCCAGCTAGTCCATTTGAGAGTTACTTGGTGCCCGATCTAGTTCAATAACATCGGCTTGGGGGTTGGGGGGTTACAATAGCATTATGCAGGGCAGCTAGGTGGTACAATGGATAGAAAGCCCTGAAGTCAGGAGTACCTGAGTTCAAATCCATCCACTTGACACTCAAGCCTAGCCTGCTTGACTATCCACAGATTTTTAATGATATGGAAGTCAACAGTTGTATTCCTTCTGATAGGCAGAGGACTATCAACCTTGACCATCTGTTCTGCCTCTCTATGCCACTCATGTAATCTAAGAACTCTGGGTCTTGCCATCTGCCCTATCACTGCGCCCATCTGCCCTACAACAAATTTTTCCATGGCTATTTCTTCCAATTCAAATGTGAGTTCTTTAAGAAGTAGTCTAGCTTTTAAAATTTGTGTCTTTAGTACTTGGCATGGTATTAGCACATAGTGAACATTTAGTAAATTATTTTCCTTTCATTCCCAACAGTCTTGAAAGGTAGGTGTATTATTATCCCCATTTTAGAGATAAGGACAGTGTAGTTAGGGAAATATTAAGTGATGGTTATACAGCCAGCTCTTGTTGGGAGGATTTGAACTAAGGATTTTCTCATTTCAAGCCCACTTTATTATTCATGATATCATTTAGAATAAGGGAACCAGGACCCAAGACAAGGAAGTGATTTGAGTACAGTTGCAAATGTGCAAGCAGCCAACCTCCAAAAAGGGGACCTGCAAATGCAGAGTATTCAGAAGATGGTGGGAGGAGGAAGAGATCAGTAAAAAAGTGAAGATTACTGAATCAAAGTCAGATAGCTGCCATTAAAAATAACACTTAACAATGCTGGGATATCCGAACTTTCTATATTTTGTCAAAGGAAGGAGATCAAAAAGTAGTGGCTCATTCCCTGTAGGAACTCTGCCAAGGAGTCAGGCAAGGTGGTCCTGATTCGACTATAAGTGACATATTTCTCACCCTTTTCTGTCTTACTACCAATTAATTGGGTACTTTAAAATATAGGTCATTTCACTATTTTAACCTATGTGAATTTTTTTCCCTTTTTTGACCATATCAAATTGTTTGAAGAGATATTTTCCTCTTGCTCATGGATATGGGAAGTTGGGAGGCACAATCAAGATATGGAAACACTACAAGAAAAAACATGGAGCCAGGAAAAGGCGTGATGAAAATAAGGGACAAAGAGTAGTCCATTTTGTTTGGGATAGAGAACAAGTCTTTACTTGTCTAAAGTAAAAACCTAAATCTGTACAAATAGATTGATACCAGAATACAGAAAATCTTGAGTTTCAGTCAATAAACATTTATTAATCTCACTATGTATCAGACACTGAACTGAGTGGAAGATACAAGTAAAGTCAAAAACCAATGTCAGGGAGCTCACAATTTAATGGGGAAGCAACATGTTATATAATAGGTATTTAATAAATGTTAATTGATTTATTCTGGCAAAATGTGTGTCCCCAGT
Organism: Sminthopsis crassicaudata; assembly: GCF_048593235.1. Taxonomy (NCBI): domain Eukaryota; kingdom Metazoa; phylum Chordata; class Mammalia; order Dasyuromorphia; family Dasyuridae; genus Sminthopsis; species Sminthopsis crassicaudata. The sequence goes on along the minus strand of NC_133621.1, from coordinate 81,556,032 downwards.
ACTTAACTGAAAAAGAAGGGGATAGAGAAAATTCATTTTTCTAGAGGAGCACATAGGTGATTATATGTGCCCTGTGCAAGGTAATATACCTTATTCAAAAGAAATAATATAGATAAATGGGGTAGTGGAACAGGATTGTATATTAAGAATAGCTAACATTTCTTACTGCTATATAACTGAGACTATTTGTCTTCTTGTCCTGAAAGGTGAGTTAGCAATTCCATTTATTTTACCCTGACAAAGACCCATGGGGAAATTTCAGGTGTCCTTTGGGATAAGGGACCAAGAGAAAATTACCGGAACTGCTATGACGATTGCCTATGGGTGCTGCCTTTGCAGAAATAAACACTTTTGGTGCAGATCCCATCTAACTAGTCTTAGGCACTGAGGGAATGATTGAATGACTCTCACTGATCATCTAAGAAAAAGATGATACCTAGTCAACTCCACATGCTAAATTCCTGTTGGGAGTCCTCCATCTGATTTGGGAGACTCAGTATGGACCAGGTTTCTATACCAGATGCAAGTCAGGTGTTTTATTTTGTTTTTGTCTTTGCTCTTTCTTTTTCTTGTAGGTTAAGAATGGCCCTATTAGGCTAAGGCTAAGTAAGCAGAAATAATTGGTGAACTTTGTAAAAATGTTTCTCATTTTGTTGAATCTGCAAAACTTTATATTTGGATGTAACTGTGGTTTTGATTTATACATGTGGGGATTGCATATGGTTGGCTTTTTCGAGACTTCTTTGTACCACACTGAGGAAGCAAGTGAAACAGTTAGGAATTTAAGGCAAGGTATTTAATTTGGGATGAGGACTGTGTTTTTTTATGCACCCCTTAATATTTGCTGAGAAAGGGAATTTCTAATGGCAAAAAAAATATGTATCAAGTTCTTTGGAGCATATTAATGCCTAAACCAACTCATCTGGAGACTCCTATATCTCCTATTATAATGGGGGAGGTAGCCTCCTTTGATTGACTGCTACAGCCAGAAAAGGCTGAGGAAAGATGGACAAGAGAGAATAAACACAAAAATATGACATGGTCCTTTAAGAAATGTTTCAGGAGTGCTAAATCTCACAATGAGCTGAGCCTACAAAGGAGAGAGAAGTGAGTGTGTGCGTTCGTGTGTGTTTTTTAATCTATCTTGCAGAAGAAAGGAGACTGAAAGAAGGGATAAGACCTTACTGCTACAGATGGTAGACAGAGCAATGGTCTATGAAGAGAAGGCAGAACTATTCAAATTTGTTTTGCCTTCTCTGACAAAAATCATTTTAAACTGCAAATGAAAGAACCAAAATCATTAGTAGGAAGTTAAAAACTCAATATATGTAGAAAGTAGGAGAGCTGACAATATTCTAGAATATGTTATTGACTCCTCCCATCTTTAGAGTCTTATGTATCATGTATAGTGGGAAAGAACTGGATTTCAAAACTGGAATATGAGGTTTTTAGTCTGGCTTTTATACTCACTATATCTTTGTCTTGAACAAGTCAGTTACAATGAATCTGGAAAAGGATGGGGGTAGGACTAGATTATGTTTTACATATATACATATTATATATATACATATATATATATATATGTACACACACACACACATTTAGAACCTTCTAGCTTACATCAGATTTTCTGTCATTACAAGGTCTTTATGCCAGCCCCTCTTCTCTTTCTCCTCTTCCCATCTTTCAAAGTCCAGCTTAAATCCTTCCTCTTACAAAAAGGCTTCCCAGTTACCTCCAGCATCTCCAGCAATCTCTCCTTTCTCTGAACCACATAAGCATTTATAGTCAGAATTATATTCATTTTGGTCATGAATGATATGCATATACATGTGTGAGGGGGGAGGGTACATGTATAATTACATATTGTGTACACATAAAATTTAAATGCTCTATGTTCATGGTTCATCTTCCCAGTGTGAACAAAAGCTTGTTGGGGGCAGGTAGGACTATGTGCTTCTCTGTTTCCCAGACCATAACTGGCACAATACTTTGCACATATTTGCTGTTGAACTGTTGGTTTTTTTTTTTCATGTCCAACTCTTCATGACCCCATATTGGGGGTTTTCTTGGCAAAGATACAGTAGTGGTTTGCCATTTAGTTCTCCAGGTCATTTTATAAATGAGAAATTGAGGCAAACAGGGTTAAAAATAACTTGCTCAGGGTCACACAGTTGTTTCTGAGGCCAGATTTGAACTCAGGAAGATGAGTTTTCCTGACTCGAGGCTTGGAACTCTATCTACTCAGCTCCCTAGGTGCCCTATTTTGCTTATAATAAGCACTAAATAAATACTTGTTAAATTAAGTTAAAAATTTCATTCCTAAGGAAATAAAGTTTGCATAATATATACTAGTTCTCTTGGTGTATGTATATTTAAATATAAATAATATGTTTTATATATGATATATAGATTATATATGTTAAGATCATGTATATATATATATATACATATGCAGATACATATACATATTGAGATGTGTATAAATATATATCATATACACATATGTGTGCATGTATATTAAATATATTAAAATTATTTATATATGTGTATATGCTCATAGTATACACTCATAATACAAAATTCATTTATATAATTCATGTGTATATATTATTATGTGTATATGTATTGTATAAAACATGCATAAATATTGTATATGGAGAGAGAGAATATATATATATAAACTCTTTCCCCCAAAACTTAGTCAGCAATTGTCAAGATGCAATGACTTGATCTCATTGGCCAGCTGTAGACTTAGGAAATTTAGCAGGCCTCATATACAGAACTCAGATGATTCAGAAGCTGAGCAATCAAATAGATTTCCAAGCTCATGGCCAATTAAGCATAAGCAAGCACAAGAACCAAAAACCATTTTCAGGAGTCAACATTTTGGCAGAGCTGCCTATGGTGATACTCCTGGAATTTTAGTCCCATAATTAAACTGTTTAGTATTTGAATTAATTAAATTATTTAAAATAAATATTTCTATAATATGAAGCTATTACCTTGTTATTTATCCCAATGATAATTTAATTATTCCAGGACTCCCTCTGGAAGGGGTAGCACAGCTTTTGTGAGACTAGAGCTCAATGCAAGGGCACACATCACCGCAAATTGGGAACCTTTGTGTCCTAGAGTCCCTTGAGGAACCCCCATTTAGCAGAATTCTCATCATGCTCTCTAAGTGTGGTACATTCTCTGCTTAATTAAACCTTAATGATTACTTCTGAGAAATACTTGGTGTGTAGGCACAGAGAGCATAGGGAGGGTGGGGCTGTTGTTGATGATGTTGTTGTTTTTAATAAGGTTGCAGGAGTGAAGCTGTTCAGAGAATACCAGAAACATGCAAAGAACATCTCACTCTAATTTCTGGGAACACTGCCATCCCCTGAATCTATATCCCCCCCATTCCTTTTCTTCCTTCTCACTAGGTTGCCTGTGTTTCTGCTTCACTAACCCAATCATGTCTCCATCCCCCTTTTTGTTCTCTGTATATTGGCAGATTTTTTTGTTTCCAGTTCTAAATTTAGGTTAATGGCCACAGTTTTAAAAAAAATTCTCATCCATTATATCCCAAATATACTTCTAATAGAATATAAATGTATAGATAGCTATTTAATTCTCCAGATGTTGGTCTCATTAATGAGGGCACTTATTATAATACACTAGCCAAATTGAGTAATTATTGGACAATCTTCTTTTTTTGTTCCCCCATGCCTCGCTCCCACTCTTCCTCCCATTTCCAAAGTACAATAACAAACAACAGAAAACTATCATGTAATATAAAATTTAAGATGAATTAATTTTGTTTCAGAATTTGGGGTAATTTAACAATGTTCTTTAGAATAACTAGATTAAACATCTTAGGTCTCCTACTAATCTAAAAGACCCTAGAATTTATAATCTTAAATAGTTACTTCTAAGTGAGAAGTTAGGTGACTTGCCCAAGGTCAATCAAGGTCAAGGTTTATAACAAGCAGAAGTGGAACTTGAACTCGTGTCTTCTTGGTTTTAAGCTTGACTCTTAAGCAATAACTCTTTCTTTATGTAGAAGCTGCTATCAAGGAAACTCGATGCCTATTACCATTTGAAGTCAGTGTACTAATCATAACTTGTTTCTAGCATGTAATCAGTAACTAAATGGTACCATGGATAGAGTGCCAGACCTATCAGGAAGACTTAAGTTCAAATGCTTTCTCAAACATCTCCTTACCTTTTGTGACCTTTCTTTAAGATCTTTAAGCATGTTCTCTTTCCACATCTGTACAGTGGAAATAACAGTATCTACATCCCAATGTTGTTGTGAGGATAAAACAAACTAATAAGTACACCATAAAGAAGCATGTAATTGCTGAAAAGAATAGAGAAGGTGAAGAAGAAAGAAGCAGTAGCATGTTGTCACCCTCCAATCAAGACAAACTGTTCTTATTGTCAGATAAAAATTTACACTTCTGGATGCCTTTATTTCTCTTGTTCTATTTCCCCTTCTTTTCTTCTTCTTTCCTACTTCATCACTCCTTTCCTCTCTCTTCTTTGCCTATTCAAGTCTTATTTATCCTTTAATGCCCAACTCAAGACTATGGCAATGAAGCCTCCTCCACTTAGGCTAGCTTTTATCGCTCACCCTCCTTTCCATACCTGATGCCATACAATTTAACTCTGAATATTCTATTTGGTACTCATTTTTCACTCTTTTAATGTAGGATATAGGTTAGTCTCCCATTCCTTGACACATAGTAGGTGCTGAATTAATACTTAACTGGTTAACAAAGCACTTTACCCATTTTCTCTCATTATACCTGGGACAATTCATTTGGAGCATTATTAAAATAAGTTATTTACATAGAATAAGACAGATTTTTCTCCTTAGGAACATTCTATTTCTTCCAGTGGGCTTCCCTTCTCCAATAAGGCAAATACTGTGGGTGTGGGGGGACAGTTCTTTTGATTCGCTGATTTGGCATTGCATTTAGGTATCTCAAAACCATTTGTTAATTAAAGAAGTTAACTCCTTGGACTTCAGAATATAAGGACACAGTCACATTGGCTCACAAATAGGGAGAAACAAATTGTACCACAAGAAGAAGAAATCATTTTCCAATGTGGAAGGGCGTTAGGAGGATGTCAGTTAAGAATACTGAGCCCTGAATGGAAAATATTCCCCAGTGGTCACCACCCAGCCAACATTTCAATATAAGAACAATCAGTTTCTAAAATGGAATGGGATAGTATTTATACAGAGATAATTTCTACTGTATCAAAAACAAATCTTCATTAATTTGCTTTGCACATGCTCTATCCCTATATCCCAATATGACAAGTAATGAATACTTCCTCTGACCTCTGCCTTAAAGATAGAGCTGTCAGGACTGAAAAGGGAAATAGAATGGCCCTCTGACCCACCAGTTTCCCTTAAGGTCTATTTCTGAAATTTAATATCTCACCATTGAAGATTCATTCCTTTGTAATAAATATTGTTTCTACTTCTCAGTTCTCTTTTAAGACAAATACTCCTGGGAAGGGTAATACCTGAAATCACCAATACCATTGTTCAAATGAGCTTTCTTTATGATTTGGAGACAAAAAAGAAGAATGGTTATTCCTCAACACTTAAATCATGTCTTCCGTCTCTCCAGTTCCATGCAGCTCAAATCCCACCGATAAAAAGCTACAAATCTGCATCAAGATTTCCATTCCTGAAGTTTTACCTTCTTTCTCACTAGCACCCTCCTCCAATAGTCTTTGCAGTAGGAGAACATAAAATATTGTTTGCAGCATTTCCCCTTTTAATATTTCCTTAAAACTAGATAAAGTAGAATTTAAGGAGAGGAGGAGAGGGATGTGGGGTGGGGCAGGGAGGAAAAAAAAGACAGAGACAGAGAGAACCGTTGATCCATTTCTCCATTAATCTGCTGATTCTCATCTTCAGATAATATAGGGAGATTTCTTGGTATTGTTTGCCATTCTACATAGAGGCTTATGTATCCTGAAATAAGATATAGAGGGGTAGAGCATATATAGGTATCTCTTTGACTTTTCTGCTTGCTGTAATGACTCCCCAAAAAGCCAGACTTTTAAATTACTGCTACAATGAAACTGTATATACACAGAAAAGATTCAAACAGACAAACTCTTCCTTGATGTCAAGAGGCAAGAATTTCTGAAAGTCTCCTGGTAGGGGAAGAGGTAACAGAATGACCTGCCCCAGTTATTTTATCTCACCACCTAGCCATGGGGCAGTGAATAAATGGCATCTCTTTTTTTGTTGTTCCTTTTTTAAATTCTTTTTTATTTTATTCTTTTATTGTTGTTTTATTCTTTCCTGATTTTAAGTGAATAAGTATCAAATACAGAATGGAATAGGGTATAAAAATGTAAGACAGACTATCAAAAATCCTCTAAAGAACCAGAGCCAATAACAATAGTAGCCAAGTCCAATGATGAGCCAGTCCTGAGGAAAAAACCTGCTTAACCAAGTCCAGTACTAAAGGACCCAACAACCTGTCAGTAACTGAGTAAACAATTCTCTACTGACTCTGTTACATCCAAAAGTAAACTTAGTGGGGAAGATGTTCTGTAGCAAGCACCTTAAACTTCAGTCTATTCTTCCCAAGATATGAGGAGGTATATAAAGAAGAAAGTGAAATAATAAGATACTGTTGTACTTCAATTTTTGCTATGATTCTTAGCAAATATTTGTTTTAAAAGGCCAATTAATGTTAGGTGGTTAATTGGTTTCAGTTGAATATTAGCTGGTAGATTGATATTAGAAGGAATATACTGTTAGGGGACTCATTGGCAATACTATTAGAAAAAAAAAAACTTAGCCCCTCAGGACTGCCTCTACAATCTTGAAAGGAATAAGAGTACTGCTCTGAATATGCAGTCTACTAGTCTGAGTAAAGATTGGGAGAATGAGCCCAAAGCTTGTGTAATACTATAAATTTATGTGGGAGGAAACATTTGGGGGATTAATAGAATACAAGTCAAGAGTATAATTGAGACAGTCAAGAAAAGCAACATAATTGTATATTATTTTGGTGAAAACATAACATTTAGAGCAAATAAGTTATAATTCTATTGTACTTTGCACTGCTCAGGCCACATACAGAGGGCTATTTCAGCTCTGGGCATCACTACTTAAGAATAAATTTAATAAAATAGATTTTCATCAAGGGAAAATGCTCAAAATAACAAAGCAATCATAATATAGGTTGTTCAAGGAATGAGAGAAAAGTTTACCTTGAAGAAAAAAAGACTTGAGGAATCAATATCTTAAATATTTGAATAGTCTGACTATCATTCCAAAGATAGATTATATGTTTACTTTATATTTTGAGAGACATGAAGTGGGACCAAGAAATGGAAGTTACAGTGAGGCAGATTTCAGTCCAAGATAATTCTAAATGATGCTATCCAAAGACAGAATGGGATAAACCTGATAGATTTATTCATAGAGGAATGGGTTTCAGAGGAGACTCCTGTAGAAGGTGGGAAACTGGATTAGAGTACTTAGAATTACCTTTAAGACTTCATAATTTATGTAAGATTGTCTCAGGATCTTTGCTAAACTATTCAGTTGGGCTAGAAAGATTTTCCAGGAAAATGATAGACATTATTATCAAAAAGGCCCCCCTGCTAAACTCCACTTTACATATTCTAGCCTTATCAGCACAGAAAAGAGTTTTGTTGTCAAAGTTTCATACAAGATCCCCAAAAGCATGCCTGGTTTTTCTCTCCACTGCTTTTCTGGGCTGCTCCTCTGTGGGACTATATTGTCTTGTCTATAAAAGACCATGTGAACTCGTTTGGAAATTAGAATAAGCCTTGGCTTTCATTTGCACAACAATGATTGACTGGAACAGAAATCATGAAGAGTTTGGAAGACTGGCAGGAATCCTCAGTGGTTCCATGTTCTGATCAATTGTTTCCAGGTGAGGCTGCCTGTCTGATTACAGACTCCAAGGCAGCAAGTAGTCAGACAAGTCTGTGGAGAAGCAGTGTTCAAGATCCTGTGTTCATAGCCTGCTGATATACAATATGGAATTTTGCAATCTGCCTTAATTGTTTCTCTTGCTGTAAAATTCAGTTAGAATAGAGAGAATAGAGTTTCAACCCATTGTTCAGGGGCTTTCATCACCTATCCTACTTGTGAGTAAGAATAGAGATGAGGTAATGAAACCCAACTAATTTCTGAAGAAATGTATCAGAATGTATACATCCAAATGTGTGTTGTTCTATTTAAAATATTGCTTCTGGTTACATATACAGTTATTCAAATAGTGTATCTCCTGAATCTCCATCTTTTCTCACTTGGGAGCCTCTGCCATATGGATTTCTCTTATGATTAATGACTCCCTAGCCCAGATTGTCACTACATGAAGACCCCAGGCTTTGAGCTCTTCACTCAATCCACTCACTGCAGACTTTTCTATCTCCTTATTTTGGAAGAGAGCACTGAAAAGTATCCTGACCCCTCTTTCCAGCTTTTTTTTTTTTACATATTATCTTCCCCGCATTAAAATCTAAGTATCTTAAGAGTAGAGACTTTCTTATTTTTATCTGTATACCTGGAGCTTAGCATAGTACTTGGTATTAAATAAATACATAATAAATTATATAGATATCATAATATATGTTTATGGATGTGTATATGTATATACATATATATATATATATAATACATAACTCTTTTGGAATATTTTAGAAGATTTTTTTTAATATTCTCTGATATGACAAAAACTTATCCTTTGAGAGATTTTTCTTTTGGAAAATACCTCAGATCATCTGAAGCCCAGAGAAGTAAGGCAGTACAGCTGCACTAGAAAATAACTAGTTTTAAGAACCCCAAGGATCTGTTTTTAAATTCTGGCTTTACAATTTTCTACCCAAGTGACTGAAACAGCTTCTATTTGAATTTGAGTTTTCCTACTTGAAAAATAAGGAGTTTAAAGAAGATAGCTTCTAAGGTTCCTTCTAACTCTAAAACTACCATCCTAAGTCTAATGCAAAAGATAGGTGAACACTATCTCCTATTCTGCTAATCCTTATAGGTCAAAATCTGTCTGCTGCAATAAAAAAACCCTTACCCTGATACTACTTCTTGGTCTCTTATCAAAGTCCAATTCAGTCCTTCCCCACCCCAGTTGATGAAATTCTCTGTTGTCCATTTTCATCATGCTCTCTGGAATTCCTATCCTGTTTTTAACAAATGGCCTTATTGTACTACTCCATGATTTCAAAAGGGTGACAGAATAAAATAGTGAAAAAAAAATAACTTTGGAGTCAGAGAATATGATTTCAAATCTAAGTTCTGCTAGTACCAACTGGGTGACTTCAAGCAAGGTTTTCTGATCTCCTTAAGCCTCAGTTTCCTCATCTATAAAATTAGAGGGATAACCTCTTAAGTTCTCTCTACAGCTCCAAAAATACGTGATCTTATGCTCTTCTAGAACAGACAAAAACTAGACTCTCTCCAAAAGAAATGGCACCCTTGGCTACTATATATGGTACTGGGTTTCTACAAATCCCTTGATTCATTGGGTCAAAAGGGAGTGGGTATATTCCCTGTATCCTAATTGCAACTTCTAAACCCTCCCTCAGCTGCCATCACTGGCCAACACTCTTCCTTTAAGGCTCAAAAATCCTTGTTCTACATCTACAGGTGTCCAGGAGACTCTTGGTCTTTTTCCCAGGGAATACTATCTGTCACCTCTACTTCAAATCATGACCTCCCAAGCAAGGACTTCAATACACAACTTGATGTTTCCTCAAACACGTTGGCCCCTAAATTCACCAGTCTTAAGACTTGTCTCTTTTACTCCAGTTCAAGTACACATAGAGTTAGCTGTATTATTTTTTCACTGTTGTTTTCTAATTGTATGATGTCTGTGACCCAGAATGCTGAAGTTCCCTTTTCTAATCACAGTTTCTTGTGTCTTTTATTCTCTCCTGCCTTACTTCTCTTTCTATTCCTTTTGTGCATAAGTAATAATTTTTATTGTAACGTGCTGAAATGCAAAAAATATTTTTAACAAACAAAATACAAAAAAATATCCGAACTTTAAATATCATCTGATTTTAAAAAAAGAGACTGGTTAGTTTAATACAAATATTTATACATATATTATGAATTTTCTTTCTTTCTTTCTTTTTTTTTTTGGTTGAGGCAATTGAGATTAAGTGACTTGCCCAAGGTCACACAGCTAGGAAGTGTTAAGTGTCCGAGATCACATTTGAACCCAGATCCTCCTGACTTCAGAGCTGGATACTATATCCACTGGGTCACCTAGCTGCCCCTATGAATTTTCTTTTTTTTAAATTTATTTTTTATTAATTTTTATAATTATAACATTTTCTTTGACAGTACATATGCATAGGTAATTTTTTTTACAACATTATCCCTTGTGTTCCAAGTTTTTCCCTTCCTTCCCTCCACCCCCTCCCCTAGACGGCAGGCATTCCCATACATATTAAATATGTTATAGTATATCCTAGGTACAATATATATGTGCAGAACCGAATTTTTTGTTCTTGTTGTTGTTGTTGTTGTTGTTGTTGCAAAGGAAGGATTGTATTCGGAAGGTAAAAATAATCTGAGAAGAGAAACAAAACAAAACAATAAAAAAACAATGCTCACAGTTTACACTCATTTCCCAGTGTTCCCTTTCTGTATGTAGCTGATTCTGTCCATCATTGATCAATTGGAATTGGATTAGCTCTTCTCTATGTTGAAGATATCCACTTCCATCAGCATACATCCTCATACAGTATCATTGTTGAAGTGTATAATGATCTTCTGGTTCTGCTCGTTTCACTCAGCATCAGTTGATGTAAGTCTCTCCAAGCCTCTCTGTATTCCTCCTGTTGGTCATTTCTTACAGAACAATAATATTCCATAACCTTCATATACCATAATTTATCCAACCATTCTCCAATTGATGGGCATCCATTCATCTTCCAGCTTCTAGCCACTACAAAAAGGGCTGCCACAAACATTTTGGCACATACAGGTCCCTTTCCCTTCTTTGGTATTTCCTTAGGATATAAGCGCAGTAGTAGCACTGCTGGATCAAAGGGTATGCACATTTTGATAACTTTTTGGGCATAATTCCAGATTGCTCTCCAGAATGGTTGGATTCTTTCACAACTCCACCAACAATGCATCAGTGTCCCAGTTTTTCCACAGCCCCTCCAACATTCATCGTTATTTGTTCCTGTCATTTTAGCCAATCTGACAGGTGTGTAATGATATCTCAGAGTTGTCTTAATTTGCATTTCTCTGATCAATAGTGATAAGGAACACTCTTTTATATGAGTGGAAATAGTTTTAATTTCACCATCTGAAAATTGTCTGTTCATATCCTTTGACCATTTATCAATTGGAGAATGGCTTGATTTTTTATAAATTAGGATCAATTTTCTGTATATTTTGGAGATGAGGCCTTTATCAGAACCTTTCACTGTAAAAATGTTTTCCCAATTTGTTGCTTCCCTTCTAATCTTGTTTGCATTAGTTTTGTTTGTGCAGAAACTTTTTAATTTGGTGTAATCAAAATTTTCTATTTTGTGATCAATAATGGTCTCTAGTTCTCCCTTGGATACAAACTCTTTCCTCCTCCACAAGTCTGAGAGGTAAACCATCCCGTGTTCCTCCAATTTATTTATGATTTCGTTCTTTATGCCTAATTCTTGGACCCATTTTGATCTAATCTTAGTATGTGGTGTTAAATGTGGGTCCATGCCTAGTTTCCGCCATACTAATTTCCAGTTTTCCCAGCAGTTTTTGTCAAATAATGAATTCTTATCCCAAAATTTGGGATCTTTGGGTTTGTCAAACACTAGATTGCTATTTTTATTCACTATCTTGCCCTGTGAACCTAACCTATGCCACTGATCAACTAGTCTATTTCTTAGCCAATACCAAATGGTTTTGGTGACTGTTGCTTTATAATATAGTTCTAGATCAGGTACAGCTAGACCACCTTCATTTAATTTTTTTTTCATTACTTCCCTTGAAATTCTCGACCTTTTGTTGTTCCATATGAATTCTGTTGTTATTTTTTCTAGGTCATTAAAATAGTTTCTTGGGAGTCTGATTGGTATAGCACTAAATAAATAGATTAGTTTAGGGAGTATTGTCATCTTAATTATATTCGCTCGGCCTATCCAAGAGCACTGAATGTCTTTCCAATTATTTAAATCTGACTTTATTTTTGTGGCAAGTATTTTGTAATTTTGCTCATATAATTCCTGACTTTCCTTTGGTAAATATATTCCCAAATATTTTATACTATCGACCGTTATTTTGAATGGAACCCTATGAATTTTCTAAAAAAAAAAAAAATCCACCCAATACTGGTCTTTAAATCATTTTATCTATGCTTATTTCCAAAACAGGACTTATCTAAATTAAACCTTCACTCTAAATACCAAATACAGAATTAACTATATTGCTATGCATGATGATAAAATCAAACATCAGAAGAATTCCCAGTTTCCTTCTAAATATAAAGTACATTTACTGCAAATAGAAAATAAATTGTGAGTCTAATTCTATTCGGAAAACATTTATTAATCACCTATTATGTAGAGAGTACTGATTAAAATAGTCTAATCTTGATCCTTTATAAGCTCTGTGTGTGTGTGTGTGTGTGTGTGTGTGTGTGTACACACATGTGCATGGGTATATATGTATATCTTTCCAATACATTAAACCAAATGTCATTACAATAAGTTTCAAATAAATGAAGTTTTTCTTTCTATTCTTGATCCTCTCTGTGTCCTCTAGCTCCTTTTGCTCTCCCTGTTCTTTCAGTCCATCACCCTTATTGAGATCTTGCTTTTCTCCCTTTACAATCACTTACCAGTTCAATTCTGTTCACTGTCCTTGAATCCTTTACTCCTTGTTCTATCATTGCTCATACCTTGCCATACTACAATCCCAGCCCTGAACTTCCCAACCAATCCCATATAGTTCTAATTTCTAGTGAACATTCTTAGACAGTCATGCAACTTTGCCAAATGATTCACAGAAAATACATATTATCTAATCTTAAATAACCTCTCATTATTACTCAGAAATCCTAAAGGAGTATCAAATTTTCCAACTTCTCACTTTCTCTTCCTTAATGTCTTCTTCCATATCTTTAAAAACAAAACAAACAAACAAACAAAAAACTAGAGCTTCATCTTTTATATAACAGACAACTGAAATAATCTGACTTTCTCTTCTCTCATACTTCACTCCTCAAAGTTCATTGATTTTCTTGTTCTTTTCTCTAGTTATCCAGTTCTTTTCTTGGCTCCCAAGACAATGTTTTCCCTTCTTCTTTCTCTTTGAGTGCTCCTTCTCAGTATCCTTTGCAAATTTGTCATTCATCTCTTGCTTCCTTAAGAATTATACATCCATAAAAACTCTTTCATGGGCATTTAACAGTCTCTCTTTTTTGTAAATTGTCTGGTTCTATTGATTCCATTATCATCTCTTTGCAAGTGATTTCCAAATTTATATACTTAGACCTAATCTTGCTTATTTATTTGAGCGCAACGTCATAAACTAGTTGCTACCTATAAGTTCAAGAGTTCCAAAAGAGAACTCATCATCTCAAACTCATTTCTCTTCCAAAATCCCAGTTTGTGTTGAAGGTACCACCTCTCTTCCAGTCATAAAGTTACAAATGTCAGATTTAATTTTCATTCTTCCCTTATCCATGCCCCCCCTAAATCTAGGGCATCATCAAGTCTTGTTCCTTCTACTTTTATAACATTTCTTGAATTCAATCGTATGGTTACCACCCTCGCTCTGGCCCACCTAACTACTCATTCTAAACTACTAACAATAGTTTTCTAATTGTTCTTACTGCTTCCTGAATCTTGCCTCTCTCCCTCATTCAGATCTATCCAGACTGCTAATGAACCACTCTTCCTAAAATAAAAACCTGATCATATAATTTCTTTCCTTAAAAACTGTTGTGGCTCCCTATTGTCTTCTAAAACAAATTTTCTTAGCCTTTCACTGGATATTTAAAGCCTTCCACAGTCTGGCTTCCTTGATAAACTTATTCCTATAACACTGATCACATATTCAAAAGATACAAAGAAAGGCAGAATAGCATGGTTGAATAAAAAGCCATACATGTATGAAGACATAGATTTAAGCCCCCAACTCTGATAGATGCTAGCCATGTAATCTTAGCCATTAGTCACTTCACTTTTCAGAATCTCCAGGAACCTTTCTATGACTATAAAGAGCACCAAATGGCATGGGGAAAGACAATCTTTATCAGTATTAGATTATACATTATGTCAGAATTCATCCCATTCTATGCAATACATATCCCAACAAAAAATGCCTTTTCTCTGTTCCCTGAGCTTGATATTTCAATCTACATAATCTCTCTTTGTAGACAGCACTTCCAGGACCTTGTCTTATGCCCTCAAAGGAACCTTAGCTTCTTCACAGGCTCAGCTTAAGTACTACTACCAATAAAATCTTTCCTGAACCCCAACACCTAACAATTAATAATGCCATATCTTGCTTCAGATGTTTGTGTTTATACTGTGTTCACAAATGTATATAAGTTCCTTGAGGATGAGAAATACTTCATTTCATGTCAGTCCTTAGCTTTGCACATGGAAGGTGCTTAATAAGGTGCCTGTTGACTGCTTATTTGTGGAATTAAGATGAAAATATTAGTCCAGAGCTCCACAGCAGAAATAGTCCTCCACAGCCCTACCCTGGTTTTTCCTCAAGAGACAGAACTGGCTGAGTGACCTTTTTCTGGGCTCCTTAGGTAATTTTTAAAATCATCCCCAGTGGCATCCAATCTTAAGTAAATGTGATGATTTAAGACTTTGAACTAAGCTATACATTTTTTACAAAGACTCCGAACTAATGTCTTAGCTAACTTTTTTACTCTAGCCATTAGTTGTCTCAAGCTAAATAGTTAATTGACTGGATAAATTCCCCAAATGGAATTCTTTGGCGCCAAAAGAAAAATTCTATGTACGCTAATAAATAATACAGCTGCAGGAAAAACGCATTTTAATAATGACATGATGACAAAACCTGGTCAGCTATGTGCCAACCAACTGCTCAGCCTGAGAGCCAAAAAAGAATTTAAAAAACCCTTTTCCCTAGGGCCTTGCCTTGGTATCTAGACTTGTATGTAAATCAGGGAATGGAATGTTTCAGGGCCAGCAGGTGCACTCACTGCAGCCTAATGAAGCTGGGACCCTCCTGGCTGCTTTTCATCTATTAATGGGCCTTTTCCATAGCCTCTCCAGTAAACAAAAACCACCTGCACAGGTGATTAGCCAGCTTATCATCCTCCTGGGCTCCTGCATTTATGAAGTAAGTCAGGAACCTAAAAGAGAAACAACTCCCCTGGGAGGCCTGTGTGTTTAGTGGAACTGAGTTAGACTGCTAGCCAAGGTGGATGGAAAGACTGGGCTGGGCCCTGTTGAGGAGTAATCATGCATTCAGACCAGACTTGCTCTTTTCCAAACAACCACAGTAGATCCGAGTCCTAAAGATTTAGGAGACTTAATTTTTTTTAGTAGATTTGATGCCCTTTGTGAGCTTTTGGACTTGGATTTGCTTAATTTGGGGTAGGATGCTGCCAGAGCAGCAGCAAAAAAGGGGATGTCAGCTAGACCCTCCTCTCTGCTGCTCCTCCCCATATCCTAAGGACTCCCCAGTCTATGTTCAGAAGATGGCTAAATGAGTAAGCAAAACTCCTCTAGGACAACAGGTTTAGAAAGCACCTGGAGAGTGAAATGCTCCCTGTCCAGAGAGAATACATAATAAGATATATGTCTGAAGTTTAAATAATTCAGAAAAATTTCATGGAACTTTCAAGGAAGGTCCTGAGACATGATCTAGCCCAATGCCCTCATTTATTACTGAGATCCAGAGAGCTTCTAATAAGATTTGTCTTGTTAGAATAATATTTACCATACCACCAGGCAACCAGATAGAGCACAGATAAGGAAGACATCTTTATGAGTTCAAAACCTGCCTGAGATACTTGCTAGCTGTGTGATCCTGGCCAAGTCACTTAGCTCTGCTTGCCTCAGTTTCCTCATCTGTAATATGACTTAGAGAAAGAAATGGCAAACTACTCCAGTATCTTTGTCAAAAAAAAAACCCCAAACGGAGTCACAAAGAGTTAAACATGACTGAAACAACTAAATAAAAAAAATCCTTATCACTGGCTCTCTGTTAAGAAAAGTGGTATGTGAAAATGTCTCAGATCTTGTGGTAGCATAAAGAGCACTATTGAATGAGAACATTCAGAAAGTCCAAAGATCACATTTTTAATGTATATCTCATACCAGGGGACATTCAGTCCTTCCCTCTTCCTCATCTTTTGGTCTTCACCATCATAGTTTGTTCTCTCTGTGTGTGACCTTAGATAAATCGCTTTCTCTCAATTAAGAAATTTGAACAAGATGAAATCCAATCTAAGAAACATTTACCAAATACTCAATGTGTACAAGGCACTAAGCTAAATGTTAGGCAGAGATACAGAGCTTTTCCCATACTCCTAAACAACCATTTCCTGGCTTTAGATAATAGTCTACTAAGGAGATATTTACTTATTGGTAAACCAAGAAACCTATGCAGAATAATTAGACGAGAAAGGAGGAGAGCATTAGTAATCAGGAAGATCATGGAAAGCTTCCTTTGTGGGGCAAGGGAAGACATGGGCATGAATAGTAGCAGAAGGAAAGGAGTATCTTTCAAGCTTGAAACAATCTGAGCAAAGGCAGGGAAGAGGGAGACATTTGGTTGGGCCAAGGTTGGGAAGATAACAGGTATAATGCTTTGGCTAGGACATAGAATGAGGATTACAGCTGTTAAATTCTGAGGATCAAAGCCTGATTTATGCTACTGATGATAAAATAATGAAGGTATGAAGAAGGAAACTCCCCTGTTGCTCCTGCTCCCCAGTAGCATTGATCTTGATTACCAGGTATAAACAGAAATAGTAGCACTCATTAAGTGAAAGCGCAACATTACAGCACTATCACTTTTGCTTGTCATTCACCCTCTCAGATGTTCTAATTCTTGATCCCCACTTGAAAAGGCCAAGCCATGACAAAACACCAGTTTTAAAATCATAAATAAACATATGGTGTCTGCAAGAAAGAAGAATAAAATATATAATATTTTGTGTTTAAATATGCTTCTAAGCATTTCACATAGCCATTATTAAGGGGTTCACTCTTTAGGGCCCTAGAAAAAATTATTTATTCAGTCAAACAGGGCACAGGAAAAGTGGGATAATAATTATCTATTATCCCTACAAAAGAAAAGGAAAATACCTGAAGCACTGAGAAAAGCCCACTAATTTTCAGCAAATAAAAGAAAGGAAAATCTAATTCATCCTTCCCTTTTTTCTCCAATTTCCCACAATAGCCATTGAAAGCATTTTACTATCCTATTTGATAAACATGCAGAAATCCATTAAAAAAACAACTTAGGTTTGGACTCAGAACATATGGATTCAAATTCTGGTTATATCACTTAGGATATGACCTTAAATAAATAAATTCATAGAAATGTCAGACTTTAAGGATGCTTTTTAAAGCAGTGGTTCTCAAACTTTTGTTCTCAGTATATTTACACTATTAAATTAATTAAGGAGCTATCCAAAGAGTTTTTACTGTTGTTGGCTATATTACCAAATTAGAGATGTAGAAAATTACCATATTAGAAATACCTAATTTTGAATTTGTAGGTCTTCTGAAAGGGTTTTAGAGATCCCCAGGATTCTCTGGACCACACTTTGAGAACCACTGTTTTAAATGACTATCTGATGAAGTGAAAAGCAAAAGCAAAGGAAATAAAGACAGTAGAATGAAAAATTTTATTTGAAAGTGAAATTATAACATTTTTTCACCAACTGACCTGTTTAGTCTCTCCAAATGTTAGTCTCTCTTGGGCTCAGTTTTCTTCTCCATAAAATGAAATAGTAATCCTAATGTTCCCTACTATATCTCCCATTTCTAAAACTCTATGATTATAGCGTTCCAGAATTGAAATGGACTGTAGGCCACCCAGCCCAAGGAAATTAAATAAGCTTGTCCAATGTTATGGAGGAAGTATGTCAGCAATGTAATTTGAAGATAGGTCCTCAACTCCTAAGCCAGTGTTCTTTTGGTCTCCCACATGTATATGTCCCACCTCTGCTAAATACTGCCTGTGTGACCCTGGACAAGTCTGGGACCTTCTCAATTATACAGCTAACTTTCCAAAAGTCACAGCAGAATAGCCAAGGTAGCAGGTATTTCCTTACAAAGTTTCCCATCTTAACAAAATCAGTCTAAACTCAAAATCTACATAAACATACAAATTTATACATCAGAAATTCCAATTTGAGGAAAATATAATGGCTCTCCCAATATTCTCCTCCCAAGAAAAAATATCCTATTTTCCCAAGTGAGTTGGGGGTACCATTTCTCAAAATGAAATTTCATAACTAACCCAATTAAACTCCAACTAAAATTGCCTTTAAGTAAAAGGTTTGGTTCATGCATTAAGCTCATATGTCTGAATCCCCAGGATGGAATATTAGGTTGGCAAAAATGCAACTGGCCATAAAATCTTGAATTAAGCATTTGTAATGGAAATGCTGACAGAGCTTTAATGATAACATCCCCAGCCTGACTCTATTCTGATAAATTCATTTTGCTTAAAATAAGAGTGTCCTCTCAGAAACAGGTTAGCTGAGGAAGCCACAAAAGCTCAAGAAACCAGTCAAGTGATGCTGCAATTGTTCCCTGGACCACACGATTTCTCTTCCTTGCTATTTTAATCTTACCCCAACCCCAAGCTTAGCTATGCTCAGATTCAAACTATTATTCTACTCAAACATTGATAATAAATCATTTTAATTTTATATCACCAGGAAGCTAAGTTACAGTTTTGAAATGTGTATGGTCCATAATGGAATTCACACATAAAACATCCCATGACTCTCTCCATGACATATGTGAAATATTTGTTTCAATAATTTGTTTAGTTCTCTCAATAGAATACCAGTCAGCACTGAATCCAAAATATTTTTTAAAAGGAAATCTTCACACATACACACACACACACAAATATATAATGATACATGCAAACAAATAAATTTTCCTCTTACCATGATAAAAATAAACCAGGATAATTGAGTTTGGGAGTTATGAGTGGAGCAATTGATATTCCCTATAGCTCTGAGCAATGTACCTCCCACTTCTCTCCTTCACTGAAGCTGTTTCCAATAAACAGATAAAAGGATGGAAAGACCAGAACTCTTTTGCTGCTGTTTCATGAAAAGGTTAATCATTCAATGGTGGTGTAATTTGTTGTCCTTAGAATCATAGAATTTGGGGATTGGAAAGGAGTCTCAGTAGCCAACTATTCCAACCTGTAATTGGAAAGAACTCCTAAACCAGTATAACTGGAAAACCACTTTTTTTTCTTTTTTCTTTTTTATTAACTTTTATAATTATAACATTTTCTTTGACAGTACATATGCATAGGTAAATTTTTTTTTACAATATTATACCTTGTACTCCCTTCTGTTCCGAGTTTTCCCCTCCTTCCCTCCACCCCCTCCCCTAGATGGCAGGCATTCCCATACATATTAAATATCTTATAGTATATCCTAAGTACAATATATACGTGCAGAACCAAATTTTGTTGTTGTTGTTGTTGCAAAGGAAGGATTGTATTCGGAAGGTAAAAATAATCTGGGAAGAGAAACAAACCAAAACAAAACAAAACAAAAAAAAAAAACAATGCTCACAGTTTACACTCATTTCCCAGTGTTCCTTTTCTGGGTGTAGCTGATTCTGTCCATCATTGATCAATTGGAATTGAATTAACTCTTCTCTATGATGAAGATCTCCACTTCCATCAGAATACATCCTCATACAGTATCATTGTTGAAGTGTATAATGATCTCCTAGTTCTGCTCATTTCACTCAGCATTAGTTGATGTAAGTTTCTCCAGGCCTCTCTGTATTTCTCCTGTTGGTCATTTCTTACAGAACAATAATATTCCATAACCTTCATATACCATAATTTACCCAACCATTCTCCAATTGATGGACATCCATTCATCTTCCAGTTTCTAGCCACACAAAAAGGGCTGCCACAAACATTTTGGCACATACAGGTCCCTTTCCCTTCTTTAGTATTTCTTTGGGATATAAGCCCAGTAGTAGCACTGCAGGATCAAAGGGTATGCACAGTTTGATAACTTTTTGGGCATAATTCCAGATTGCTCTCCAGAATGGTTGGATTCTTTCACAACTCCACCAACAATGCATCAGTGTCCCAGTTTTCCCACAGCCCCTCCAACATTCATCGTTATTTGTTCCTGTCATTTTAGCCAATCTGACAGGTGTATAATGATATTTCAGAGTTGTCTTAATTTGCATTTCTCTGATCAATAGTGATTTGGAACACTCTTTCATATGGCAAACCACTTTTTAATCATTTTTTGAAGACTTCCATTAAAGGGGAACCCAAAATCTCCCAAAGTAACCCATTCTGCTTGAGAATAGCTAGCTCAAACTTTCTCTTGAGATTCAGTTAAATTTTCAGTGTGAAATGTGCAACTTAAAAAATTACTGTAACAAAAAGTAGTTAGGTGATGCAGTTCAAAGAGTACTGGGCTTAGGTAAGAACTTAAGTTCAAGTCCAGTCTCAAACACTTGACATTCACCATCTGTGTGATCCTGGGCACTTAACCCTGATTGCCTTGCAAAAAAAAATTCCTATAAATCAGGACTAAATGGGTTATTTTGATGATTGCCAAATGCAATAGTAATAGAAAAAAAGTTACTAAGGAGATTAAAAGTGTGTCGTATTGGGTTTGGTCTTAATTTTTTTGTAAAGCTAGTTGTTAAATATTTACCAGCATATCACTAAGTAGCTTTGAGTGTTAGGAAGATTATTTCTTCCCCATCACAAAGCCTCAGTTTTATTGCTTCACATTATCTATTCACTTTTTCTGTTAGAGCCAACAAGAACAAGTTTAACTCCTTTTCTATTTGACTATGTCACCTCTGAATCTTCTCTTACCCAGGAAAGAATTCCAGTTCTTTCAACAAAGCCTCACATGATGTGGGCTTGAGGCCTTTCACATTCTGGTTGTTCTTCTCTGCAGATTTTCCAGCTTATCAACTAACCTTCCAAAATTTAGTGATATTTGTTATAATTGTTAGATTCACAACAACAAAGAAAATTGTAAAGGTGAAAAAATTGACACAACATTCCCAATATGATTTAGTCAAGGGTAGAGTATAACTTGGAGAAAAGGAGAAAGAAAATCTCAAAAAGAAAAGACCCTTTTAAAATAACAATACAATTTGGACATTTAATGGTCCTGAAGATCCTCCTCTTGTCTGTTTGTGTCCCCCCTTTTGTTGTGTCCATTTGTTGAGAAGTCTATAAAGAAACTCTGTATTATTAGACAGTTCTATGAACTATCTACAAAACAAGGGTTCTTAATCTGGGATCAGTGAACTTCAAAAATATATGCTTTTTGAAACTCATTTTATGTATATAAAAACATTTTTTACAAGAAGGAGGCTTTAGGTTTCACGAGACTGGCAGGCACCCATGACATAAAAATAGTAAAAAACCTTTGCTATAAAACATAGGAATATTTTAATAAGATAAAATGTAATCAAAATTTAGTATTATATGCAAATACTAGAAGCTTTCCCAATAAATGTAGGAGTAAAGTAAGGATATGTACTTTTCTTGTAATCATTTCACACAGTTCTAGAAATATTATTCATGGTAACAAGAAATAGAAGCTAAAGACAAAAACAAGAAAAAAACTACACACATACACACACACACACACACGCATATATTTGAGGGTGATAGGCAAGTTTACTTAGAAAATCCTTGAGAAATAGCAAAGGAACTGAGAGTTGATTCTATAAAGCAGTACGTTACAAAATAAAGCTATAAAAATCACTGAAAATATAAATAAGATTTTTATAAATATATTTTAATGAAAATAAAGATAGAATCTTCAGGAATAAATGATGTGACTTTAGTTAAGTAGTCTTGTAAAATGGAACACTTTTATTTCTCTTGGTAGAATGTCAGGCAGTGAATCCAAAGTATTAAAAATGTGGGGGTGAGGGAGGTATGGAGAAGGAACCTCTCCCATCCAACAAAGATATAGGATGATACAGGTAAATAAAATTTCCTCTTACCATGATTTTTTTAAAAAGCAGGGCAATTGAGTAGTTATAAGGGTAACATCAATATCATCATTATTATCATTACTATTATTGTAATAACTATTTCAGGTACTTTTTGATGGCTAATTTCCTACTAAATTAAACATTAAAGATATTTCAAGATCTGCTATAAAAATAAGATTGATTTAAAATATCATGTCAGTTGTTATGGGTAAAAGAGAATAAAATTATGGAGTTCTGAAACAAAATTTTTAATGCCCACCACCAATTTGGCAACACAATTTGCATAACAAATTTTAAATTTTGCATAAATTGTGGCTCAACTCAACTCTCCCAAGTCATCACAAATTCTAATTTAAGACTGAAGTAATAAGTTTTTGTTGTTGTTGTTGTTGTTATTGATAGGAATTAAGACTTTCAAGTTTGATTCTGATTTCTTTATTCTAATATTCTCAGGATAATTAAGCATAAAATCTTTTTAATATCAAAGAATGAAATCCTTTCTTTAAGATTTCATCAGGCTACATAATTTCATAGGAATTTAGGAGTTTTGTTTTGGGTGGTTTTGATGAATTTTGACCCTCCAGTCCAGTAAAGATACAACTGGCTATATTCTCAAAATAATGTTTGTTCCCTATAATTGAAGGAAATAGTAATTTTAGTTGAAAATTTGTTTTTGAAGAATGAAAATGTAATGTTTTCCCCACTCAAGCTCACAGACTTATATAATATATCCTATATCTATAAACTATCCCCAAACATGAACCAGATATAGTGCGCGTCTGTTCTATTATTTAGAAACTTAAAAGGAATTCCAGCACAACATTTACTTCTAACTTTGCCACGACAGTAACAAAACCAATGTTCCACAAAACATTTCTATAAACTTTTTTCCTACTATTTATTTTCCTGATCATATAACAAAACCTAGTATGGTGTCCTGTGTAGAATAGACATATAAACATTTATTTAATGAATGGCAGAAGAGGTCAGCACTATTAGGAAACATAAATAGGACAAACTGCAGGGAAACATTGTGAAGGTGAATCATTTAGGTAAGAAGAGATGTGTGTTTTTATGTAAAGAATTCCAGCATCTTTTTGAAGAGTTTTGTTCCTTTGGATGAGCCTATTACTGGCAGTTAATTGTAGGAGCTGATGCTCATCCATCTGTCTAATGATGAAAAAAATTCATAAGTGAAACAAGTTCTCTCATTAACCAGATGAGCTACTTCTGGAAAAAGAGCACAGAGGAGGGTTCTCAGAAGCCACCCATCGCCTCATCGCCTGTATATGCACACCTGTTGTGTACATACAAACACATATATAATACTGCCTTCAAAATCAGCAATTAATCTTCCTAAGTCCTGCAAGACTGACTTAAGAGTCAGAAAACATTACAGGTGAAAACTAAAGATCTAATTCCTTTATGACTTTATATTTGGGCTTGTCAACTCTAACCACACTAAGAACGTGAACAATTAAGTGGAGGTCATTGCTAAAAGTGAAATAACACAAGAAGAAAATAGCCTGGAACAAAGGTTTTATTTCAGCTATTCACATGGGGGAAGGCAACTGAGAAGGGAGGGATATCACTACCCAGCTGTCTCTCCCGCTACTGATAATACTCTGGACAGCTACTAGAATGCCTCTGACTCTAATATGGTTACACACTTCCAAAAGGATATCAGGACTATGGCCCTACAAATCTTCCATAATTGGATTTTGCATAATGGACAGGCTATTTCTATCTCAAGGAAAGGGTCCCTGACATATTTACAGCTTTATCATTTGGAAAGAACAGAAGGGTTGGAAAGGGCAATATAATAGAAAAAGTAGATTGTTTTTCAAGTGTATTAAAATTAAACAATCACAAAATGTTACAGCTAAAGAAAAACTTCAGCATCATCTAGTCCAGAAATTCTAAATCTGGAATCTGAACTTTAAAAAAAGCATTATATATGTCAATTTCATTGGGTTCCTTTATAATCATGTTATATATATTCTATGTTATATGTTACAAACCACTATTCTGAGACTGGTTCCTTGGGTTCACCAAATGTCCAAAAGGTCCATGAAGAATTAAGATCTCTGACTAGTCCAATCTTATCAATTAATAGGTGAGAAAATTTGAGAATGGAAAAAATTCAATGACTTTATTAAAACACAACTTGAGAAGTAATAGAACCAAGGCTTGAATCAAAGATTTCTGACATCAAGTTCATTTCTTTTTCAAATACAATTTGTTATTTCCTAGAAAGATTCATCTCCAAATTCCTTTCTGCCATATTTTTACTCGTTAATCACTTGATAATGCGCTTCTTTTTAGAATGTTATTAGCAAAGGAGAAAAGAGAAAGAAAACTGAAAAGGAGTGGGGTCCCTTCCCCATCCTTTCTCCTTTTTCCTGTTACTTTCCCTTTCTCCCCCCAGAAACCCATATATTCTGTTCTATAAACTATATTTTAAAGTAAATCTCAGCCTCACATTTAGATAACTCTTTTATTCCTTAAAAAGAAATCTCTTAACACAAAATTTTCTTAAGTATAGAAATATTCAATTAAATCATGATATGCCATACGTTTAGGAATTAAAGCACCAGAAATTTTTCTATAAGTTGAAGGGACAATTTTTGGAAGATATCTTCTGTTCAATAATTATTTTGCTAGGTGTCGAGGGAAAAATATTGCAGAGAAAATTGGTGTTTTCAGAAAGGATTTTGTAGCAACAGAAGTAAGTGATTTAACAAGCTAATTTCTTTAGACTTCCTAGCTAGGAACTAAAATTAATTAAAGTTCAAAGAATGGATATCAGAAGTGATTTCTCTACTATTATTCTGTATTTGCTCAATGTTCTTAAAGGAACAAGGGTCCTTAAAAGTAATTAAATAAGATTATATTTGTAAAACAGTAAAGGGTCTGGTACATAGTGGATGCATTATAAAAGCTTCTCCCTTTCCCCATTAATGAAGTCATATTTATTCTGTAGTGTTATGACTTAAAAACCAAATGTATTAAATTGCTCCAAAAGATTCTATATACAGGTAGAATTTAGTACTGGATCTTCTATCTTGCCCAAACATAGGAAATGGTGTTGGGAAGTAATAATTCTATCTAAGGTACAGAGAAGAGGTATCTAAGGTATGAATCAGAATGCAGCCAAGCTGGACCAGTCATGATCAGCATTTCTTCAGACCAATAAAATTCAAGGGTTAGATTAGAAAATGAGAAAAGAATTGTAGAAGAACAATTCTATTACTAGTCTATTGATATGAATCTGAAGTCAGGATGCACACTGCGGTTTTGGAACTGACAGTTTGACTTATGTTGTCTCCCTCATATTTCAATATAAAAGTCCATTCATGCTATTATATACTTACCAGGTTAACTAATCTGAGGGTACCATGTCCCCTTCTATAGACCCAGAACCAATAAGCCCATAAGTTTGGACAATGTTGAATATAATTTGAAGTCAATCACCCACCTATGTTGAGTATATGCAAATAACACCTTCTGTGGTCAGTCTGCAGAATAAGAAAATGGTGATTATGTCACTGGGTATAGTCCAACCAAACTTTCTGTTATTTGGATTTCCAGGGGAAAAAATATTTTCTTCATATTGGCTTTCATTATGCAAATAGATGATCTAAGATACACACACCCACACACACACACACATATACACATACACGATTGAGTTTAAAATGTTTATTGGGAAAAGATTCAAAATGATGGCTAATTTCTTAATTAGATATCATACCTGCTAAGACAGTTATTCATAGAGATTACTCTATCATTCCTATGCAACAGCATTTCATACTGGCTGTTTTATTCCTTACAGCCCCAAAGAGTTCATTATTCTAGAAATTCTTCTCTTTTTTGTGGAAAATATCAAAGGTAATACATATAATAACTAAAAGATGAGATTAACATTACATGTGTCCATCTAAAATAATATACTCCACTCTGAAAATTCTCATGTGAAACATCTAAGTTTATCAGTTCTACATGGTCAAAATTCTGTTTTAACAAAGGCACTCACAAAATACAAAAAGGCCCTCAATATTCTTTGAGGAATTTTTTTTTATTTCTCTAGCTTGTTGCTGCCAAGAAAATCAAAGAATATTACTATTAACACCACCTAGGATGTTGTCGATAATCTATTCTGAAAGCATGCAGCTCACAAGGCTTGAAGAAAGAACAGACTTATTTATGTAAAAGTCAACAAATTGAGTTGAAGAATTCAAGAGACATAATGACACTCATTCAAAAGTGATTCACCCAGGATTCTGTATAGTCTCCATCACCTGGAGTTATATTATGGCTGAATCCTAGCCAATGCTGCCTTTATTATGAATCCCCAATACCATTCTACTACTGATGCTCCCATAGTTGTTCTTCATTAGCATTCCTAGATGAAATTCCTCTGATTGTCTGCATATTTTAGCCCTCTGCCATGCTTCCATTTCTTTCTCACTCCTAGCAATTGAAAGGGTCATCTGTCCATTGTTATTCACTATCAAAGTTGCCACTGTTCTGGGTAGCATTACTCCCTATTGCTCTTCAGAAGATGATGTAGTTTATCTCTTTCTACTCAACTATCCTCAGTATAACAGCCTATATCTACAGAGGATATTCCAGAGTTTCCTTATCTCAGTGAAGATAATTGGTTTCTCTGGGTACAATTCTTGGTGCAATGCCAAACAAGGCATTCTGCTCTGGATTTGCATTAGAATTCTGTCAACCTCTGGCCTTACATAAAAATGTCTAGTAATAAGGAATATATTCCCACTTGCAACCTCCAAAGAGATGTCTATTCCCAAAATCAGGCTGGGTCGAGGTAATTCCATAATCTGATTTTTTTCCTTCCCAATACTGAAACACCAAGTCTTTCATCCATGTCAGTAGTTCCCACAGCATGGTTCTACTTTACCACCATCTCTAATTTTACTATTAGATCTTAAGAGTTCTTTTGAGGCTGACTAGATGACATGATTTGAATAACATGGAACTGCTTAACATTTCATGCAAAGTATGGGTAGAACAGTAGATTGGAAAGTCAAAAACTCTGCCAGTGTTGTCACAAGCCAAAGAAAATTTTGTTTTACTGTACTTGAAACCTTTATACCAAGTTTAATTAAAAGAAGCACTTATAATACATATGTGAAGAAACCTGGACAAATGAAATAATTGAACATCACTCTAAATAATCAGATGAGCCCAAATAATATATGAATTCATTTAGGGCTTTTCAAAAGAAAGAGGGAAAGGGAAAGGGGAGAGAGAGAGAGGTAGAAAGATGGAGGGAGTAAGGGAGGGAGAGAGAGAGGGAGGAAAGGAGGAAAGGAAGGAGAAAGGGAGAGAAAGGGGTAAGGGGAGAGGAGGGGGGAGAGAGATAGGGAGAGGAGAAAGAAGGGGAGAGGGACTAAGGGAAGGAAAGAGAAAATATTAATCAAGGTTTTTAATCTTTGGGAAATTCACTAGTTAAATTAAGTAGTTGAAATAGCTTCCAACCTGAATATGTATTCATTTAGTCTGTTCAGTGAAAGTTAGAAGCCAAAGGTTTTAAATAAGACCAAATGATCCTTTGTAGCTGAGCAGGATCTACCTGCCCAATGGCAAAGAGACACTGTAAAGGTGGAAAAAAGAGAAAAGCATGGTTGATCAGGTTAAGACAAAGATGTGAAAAGAGAGATTGGCTTGAAAATAGAATTTGGGCAGCTCAGAAACAGGTAGAAACAAGGGATGCTAATTAAGAGTAGAGATCAATTAATCTTTTTTAAGTAAAAAAAAAAAAAAAAAAAAAAAAGTAAAAAAAAGTAAAAAAAAAAAAGTAAAAAAAAAAAAAAAAAATCTTTTTTAAGTAAAACCTCAACAGGTAAGTGATGTCTAAGGATGTCAAATGGCTTGTATCTAGTTAAATGGTTCTGGTAGTACCAAAAACTGAAACTCATGTATTTTGGGCTTAGCTTTATGACACCTCAGGAGGCTTTAAGAAGTTAGATTTTCAATCCAGTGCGATCAGCAAATCATTGTGTCCCATTTTGACTTCTATAGCTAAGATGAATACATTCACTGATTAAGTAAAACTCTGTTTTGTTCTGTCATCCTCCAAAGATGCTGATTAAAAGTGAAAATATCAGTGTTAAAGTCACCCATATGAGTATCTGTGACTGATAAAATGTTGATTGTTAAACCCAGAAATTTCAGTTCAAATAATAAATGTTTACATGGAAAATTAAAGGATGAACTTGAGCTTAATTGTTCCTATTTAGTCATTTGTACAATTTTGTCTTTATTCATGATATATACAGACTCTCCTGCACTTCTCCTTCATCTACAAGTTTAAGCACTTGGCATATTATCTATTTCTTGAAAATGTTACATGTAGATGAAATGTAAATTCAATCTTATTTTAAATTCTTTAGATAATTATTTTAGGGAATGTGAACATCTGTCAAGCAAATAATGATATGTTTTGATACTTGGTTAAGTCAATGCATTCTCTCTGAGATTTCCGAGAGACAGAAAGAGAATTGGTGGGGGAGTTAATTGTGATGTATATATATATATATAAACACTATAATTTATACTTATATATATGTATGTATAATATATACTTATAAATAACACTATATATACAAATTATGTATAACTATATGTATATATTCATATAATATATATTCCACAGTATATATGGTATAATATACATTTTATTATATTCATATTAAGTATAATGTAGACTATTATAGTAATACATGTATGTAGCACAGTATATACACTATATTGTAATGTGATATTTATACTATAAACATTGTAACATATGTAACATATATACTATGTTGTAGTATAAGTATATATAATATAACTGTAAAATAAAAATATTATACATAGTAATATATGTGTATGTGTGTGTATATATTTCTTATATGTATCTAGTTATTTACATGTTGCTTCTTTATCATTGGAACATTAGCACCTGGGAAGGCAGAGAATGAATTGTTTGGTTGGGGTTTTTTTGCCTTTCTTTATATCTCTAGCATTTCACACAGTTCCTGACATACAATAAATCTTTAATAAACGCTTGCTGACTGACCCACAGCAAATCCCAATTCCCTCTGCCTGTCCCTTCTGAGCAAGTACTGGGCTCTTTTTAAACACCAATGGCCCCTGGAGGTAGTTAGGTGGTGGTATGAATAGAATAATGGGTCAAGCCTGAATCTTGCCTCAGATACTTAATTGGTTGTTTGATCATTGGCAAATCTTTGAATTTCAATTTTCTCATTGTACTTAATAAAATAATAATATTCACATCCACTTCAAAGGGGTTGTGAGGAAAATGAGAGAACACTTTTGAAACTTTAAAGAACTACATAAATGTTAATTATCATTATTTATAGTCTTCCAGAATAAGGTTTTTTCTCTATTGCCCTTGTGTCTCCAGTGCTGAGCACACAGTAGACATTTAAGAAATCAAAGGATGATGGATCTCATTTTAGAAAGTATTTCTATGACCATCCAATCCAACTCCTACATTCTACAGAAGAGATAGAGGGCAGGTAGAATGACTTGTCCATAATCAATGAATTCCTAATTATCAGATTCATGATTCAGGACACAGCACTTGCCAGTTATTGATCAATTCCCACAAGTTGATTGATTGACTGGCCTCATATAAATCCTCCACAGGAACTTCCTCTTGATCTGACATTTTTTATTTTGTGTACTTGTAACACTTAATAATGAGCTTTCTTAGAGCAAAGCATAACCTCATATTTTTGGACTCGTGTGGACTGCTGATCCTTCCTTCTGAGAAAAATGGGGAAAACAGGGGCAGACTGTACCAATATGGCTGCCAAGACCATCCAGCATTTCTGTTCCCACTGCTGTGTGATAGCTGTACTTAGATGGATGTCTGCTGTTCTTGTGGGCCAAGCTCCGCCATCACTCTGTCCCTTCTAGCCTCCCTTGGTCAGCAGCTTATGCTCCAAATGAACAGGATGAGGGTTTTTGCTGACCTCAAGGCAGGGACCCTCTGGGATCCGCAGTCTTTCTCCACTTGCCAGGGGCCAAGCATAAAAGACAGGCCAGCTGGAGATGCAAACATTTTCAGTCCTACATTTCCCTCTACAGGTGCCCGAGGGCTCCCTTCTTTCTTGGCCTCTGTGCACACAGTTGCGAGAGGAACTTTCAGGAGAATAAATGGAAGACATAAAATGAGGAAACAATAACGAATGCTCACTATTTAAAAACATAAATGTGAAGGGAAAATAGGAAGGTTTCAATCTTGAAAGAATGAAGGAAATTCTATAGAACATATCTGTAGGGGGGAAATTATTTACATTTTCCTGTAATTTCCCAGTAATTTCTGAACTATAGTTTAATCTTAATTACCCCAATAGGAGTGATTTACTGTGAGGAATTCTAAGGGAATTTTTTTAGTTGCTCAGCATATTTCTCAGTTTATGTGCCAAGGCAGTGTGAGGTCAGAGAATGAAATTTAATTCTCCTAATAAATCATTTTTTTCTTCCATTTGATCCATAACACATGGACAAGAGAGTCAGGCAGCCCAGATATTTCCTAGGAAATGACAATTTATCCAAGGCCACCTAATACTGACGTATACCAAACCAACCCCACTGTTGATATTTTCCTAAATCCTATTTGGTTTGTCAGGGAGAGCAAAAGAGGAATCTTTACAGGTATCTTTGCCAGGGGCACCTAGATGGCATAATGTTTATGGAGTCGGACTTAGAGTAGGGAAGATTTGAGCTCAATTACTTATTAGCTATAACATGAGGATAAAAATAGCCCTTAGCTTGTTGTGAGGATGAAATGAGATAATAATTGTTAAGTGTTCAGCACACCAGGCACACAGAAAGTGCTCCTTCTGATGATCAGGATTCTTCTCCTTCTATGACCCATCCCAGAAAAGAACTCAATCTCACAGCTTCTCCTTTATTTTAAGCAAGCATACAACCCAAGAATTGCTAAAGGTTCTTAATGTTAGCAACAGAAAACAGAAAGACACAATAAAGGATTGTAAATAGCTGGAGTATAACACTTGAAATCAAGATTTTGGGATGATAATGGTGGTTCAGTTGCTTCAGTCATATCCAAATCTTTCTGACCTCATTTGGGGTTTTCTTGGCAGAGATAAGGGAATGGTTTCTCCTTTCTTCTCTAGCACATTTTGCAGATGGGGAAACTGAGGAAAACAAGAAAAAGTGACTTGCTCAGGGTCACACAGCAAGTAAGTGTCATGAGGCCAAATTTGAAATCAGTCTTCCTGATTTCAGGCCCAGCATTCTATCCACTGAACCCCTTTGCTGCCCTTGAATTTAGGAATACCTAATTCCTCAGAACCTTACTAGATCTGTGAACCTGATTAAGCCCATTAACTTTTCTGGGCCTCAGTTTCTTTATCTGTAGAAGAAGGAGATTATATCTGGCTTCTCAAGTCCCTTTCAGTATTAAGTCAATGATCTTGTGCCCCAACTTCCATTTCTTAGGAAAGGCTAATATACACACCTGCCATCATGGTTGGTCTTTGACTAATAATAATAATAATTGCCTTTATGTAATGATTTAAAGTTTAAAAAGCACTTTACACATATTATTTTATCCTTATATCAACCCTGAGAGGTTGGTACTATAATTATCTCCATTTCACAGATGAGAAAATAGAGAACATAAAGAACTATGGCCAAATCTACATTCAGAATAGTCAGATTAATCACTATGCTTAGTTTTTCATTCCTGGGATGGGCTGGACCAGTGCTGAACTGGAGAAAGTACAGTAAGGAGGATGGAAGAGGAGGGTGACCTTGAGGAGAAAGAGAAGAAGAGAAAGCATGAAAATCTGTTTCTTCTTCCTCTCCCCATTACCTCAACCAATAGTCCTATCAATGAAATCCTTATCCTAATAATGGGATAAAAGTAAAAGCAAGGACCATGTAATAGTGAGAGAGGGACTTTGTTCAAATCAACATTTGAATCTGTAGGAGGAAGAAGGACAGAGCAGGAATCCCAAATATAAGCAGCTTAGAAAGACAGGGTGTTTCTATTTACTTGCTACAATTGTAGAAGAGATGTATTATTCATTAGGATGAAAGTGGAAGGTGATATGTCTTAATGTGTTTGCAATTTCCACCAGGAAATTTTTAGCCAAATAAAAGAATATCATAATGGATGTAACTAACAGATTCCATACTGTGTTAACACCAGATTAATACGAACAAGAACACCCAAAGACATAATCATTACCACTACCAATATATATCATTTTTACATAATGCTTTCCCCAAATATCTTTAAAAATAACCCCATAGCACTAATCTTCACAACATCCAGTCAGATTAGGTAGCAAAGAAAAATTAATATCTTCTCCCTGTAATGTTATTCTTTTTATACAAATATATGCAGAATTTCCCATAATCCCAAACTGTTTGCTGTAAAAACCTAGTATTCTCCTGGGGATGCTATATGGCTATAAATCAGGGAATCCTCTGATCTTTGAAAAATTAAAATTACAAATAACCCAAAGGAATATGAAAAGCTACATAATGGGTTTAAGAAAGCTACAGAAATAATAACTTGTGAATAAAACATAGCATAAAGACTTAACAGAGAGAGTCTGTGTTTTATTCACAGGAGACAGACAAATCAAGGGGGATGCTGATAACTCCTTCCAAGAAAGGTAATAAATTGTGCTTGACTCAGAACCAGGAGAAACTGGGTTCAAATCCTGCTTCCTGACACTGAAGATCTGGTAGTCATGGACAATTAACTTAAGTTTTCTAAATGTTACTTCTGATGAGGAAACCCCAAAACTCTGAAAAATCCTTAAAAGCGAAAACGTCCTTTGACTGCCTCAGGGAGGGGACTCCACTCTAAGCACGACAGTTTCATCTTTATCTGGCTCAGTCCCAAAATCCATTGAATTCAATTCAAATTCTAACCCTGGCTGAAATCCAGCTAGGAGCCAACCTGGGACTTCACCCACAGCTCCCTTTTGCTAAATCTCTCATTATAAAAGAGCCAAGCTGGAGTCCTCTCTTTGCAGAGGTTCCAAACATGTCAGCCTTACGCCTAGCATGCCCAAGATCTCTGTCCACTGGAATCCTATTTCCGGTGCCTTTTATCTCTACCTCACCTTTTACTAATTAGACTTTAATCTTATTTCCAAACCCCACAATAAACCTCTTATATCAATCTAGGTTTTAGGGTCTTTACTTACAGGGGACTCTTGTGCCGCTACTAGACCTCATTTAACTCTGTATTCTTGCGCCAAATCCAAAGAAGTTGCAGGGGAGCTCTGTTGGACTCCCTGTACCCTGAATCTGCTACTAGACCTCACTTAAACCCTAATTTCAATTAAGTACCCCATATCTAGATCTCATCACTTCTACATCTGTAAAGCAAGGATAATAATACTTGGAGGGTAAAAAAATAAGTTATGTAATGTGCATATATTTGTATGTATAATACATATTTAAGCCCATATCTTTTTTTATGTAGCCCTATAATTTTATACAATTTTAATAAGACTTCTCTTCTCATCAGTGTAGGAAACTTCCAGTAAAGAATTCCCTCTACCAATACAAGGTGGTACCTTCTTTACAATTTATGATCTTATCAATTCTGATGGACATGACTCTTTTTAACAATGAAATGATAGAGGCCAGTTCTGATAGACTTGTAATGGAGAAAGCCATCTTCATCCAGAAAGAGGACTATGGAGACTGAATATGGAAGAGAACACAGTCTTTTCACCTTTTTTGTTAATTGCTTGGGTTCTTTACCTTTCATTTTTTTTCCCTTTTTGATCTGATTTTTCTTTTTCAGCATGATAAATCTGGAAATACATAAAGAAGAATTGCACATATTTAACATATATTGGATTACTTCCTGTCTAGGGAAGGGAGTGAGGAGAAGGGAAGAAGAAAAAATTTGGAACATGGGTTTTGCAAGGATGAATGCTGAAAAATATCTTTGTATATATTTTGAAAATAAAAGGCTTTTATTTAAAAAAATAAAATAGCATCAACCTCAAAAAATAGGCTAAATAAATTGCTTGCCTAGGGTCACACAACCAATATGGGTTAGAATGTTTTACAGAGAATACTTTTGCTTAATAACTATTTTTCTTAACTTCAAAGCCAGCTTCTAGGCTTTTTTTGGACATGCTATTTCTTATATCATCATATCAATGATGATAATAATAATTATAATATTTATATAGAAATTTAAGGTTTACAAAGCACTTTACAAATATTATCTAATTTTATCTCACAACCTTAGAAGGTGGACGTATCATCTGTTTTATAGATCAGGAAACCGAGTTTAAAGATCCACATAGGTTTTTAAGTGTCTGAGACAGGATTTGAACATGGGTCTTCCTGACTCCAAGTTCCAAACTGTATTCATTGCACCATCAAATTATTATTAGTATTGGTGATGCGAACATAAGAAGATTCAGCTAGATAATAACCTTAATTCTTGGTTCAGTTTGCTTTTTGTTCCTTCTCTCATAATATCCACATATATACACATACGTAAATTCATCAGTATGTAAAGTAAAAAAAATTTTGTAATTGAAAAACTAAAGGATCATGAGACCTGGTAGGTTTTTGGAAGGACATCTTCTAAAGTAAAACTCTATTGTGTATAGTCCAGTCACAGACAACTAATGAAGACTCTTGGCTACAGATGGGTCTCAAATATAGATATTCAAGATTAATGACCATAAAGTAAAATTCTAGTCCAATTTATGAGAATGTAATTCATTCCCCAAAAGATAACTGATCAAAGGATATGAACAGGCATTTTTCAGGTGAAAAAATTAAGACTATCTATAGTCATATGAACAGAATCCTCTAAATTACTAGTTATTAGAGAAACTCAAATTAAAATAACTCTGAGGTACCACCTCATATTTATCAGATTAGCTAATATGACAAAAAAGAGAAAAATACAAACTGTTGAAGATGCAAAAAAACTGAACACCAATGAATTGTTGCTAGAATTGTGAACTTATTTAACCAGTCTGTAAAATAATTTGGAACTATGCCCATAACCTCTGATCTCGGTCTGTATCCCAAAGATATTATAAAAAGGGGAAAGAACCCGTATATATAAATATTTATAGTAGCACTTTTTGTGGTGGAAAAGAATTGGAAATTGAGGGGATGCCCATAAATTGGGGAATGACTGAATAAGTTACAATATATGAAAGTAATGGAATACTATTGTGCTGTAAGAAATTATGAGCAGGCAGAATTTCAGAAAAACCTGCAAAGACTTCATAAACTAATGCTGAATAAAATAAGAAGAATCAGAAAAGTCATTGCACACAGTAAGAGCAAGATGTTGATGTGATGATCAGCTATGATAGATTTAGCTCTTCTCATCAATACAATGACACAAGACAATTCCAATAGACTTGTGATGGAAAATGTAGTGGAGAAAAGGCCAAGTAAAATAATACAATGACATCATTAAAAGATATTAAAAACTCAGACTACCATGAAGCTGGGATTGTATTTTTTGAGAAACATATCCTAAAAGTTGGGATGATGTGCATCAAATGCTACAATAATAACCAATATCACCACATCATCATCATGGTCATTGAAAGATCCCCAATATATTGTATGGCTCTTCTATGAAAAATTTTGAAAAGACATGAAAAATGCATTTTGATAAGAAATAAAAATTATACATATATATACATATATATGTATATGTATATATATAAGAAAGAATACCAATTAAAAATAGCTCTATCAAAGTTTCAATAACATATTTATATTTTCTTAATTCTACCCAAATATAGAGATACTAAGTAAAATGTCACATTCACTACCTTTTATTTCAAGGAAGAATACCATCTTTAAATATTTCCCTAAATTAAAAAAATAGAAATTTACAAGCATTCCCTGTTTTCAAGGATATCAATACCATCCACTCTTACTCGGGAGCCTAAACCCTTTCCACAGCTATCATCCCACCAATATTGTATGTCATCTAACCTTTACCTTTTTGTTAAGATTGGGTTCCATTTTTAGTAAGGCTTACTTTTAGAATATTTATGACAAACTAATGGTTTATAAGGTAATAGGGAACAATTATGATTATATGTCATAAGCCCTTAGGGAAGGGGCTTTTAATAGGAGTTCTATGAATGTGCTTCATATTTTTATAACCATGTTTCAATATAATTGGTTTACTTTGTAAATAATTTATTTTATGGATTTGAGAACATTGTTCTAATGTGGCTTTGCTAGACCACCAGAAGTCTGCAACACACTGAAAAGGTTAACAACTTCTGATATAGAGATAGTCATTTTAATAGGGAGCAAAATGTCATAATGCAAAATAAAAATAGTGAAAAGTTTCTTAATACATTCTAATTTCTATATTTTTCTCTGTGTGTTGTATCTTATTCTAAGAATGAAAGCTTCTGAAAGACAGGGGCTATCCCTTATGCATATTTGTATTTTCCTTGGCTCTTAACATAGTAGGTTATCAATAACTTTGATCCAATATCAGTCAGGTAAAATAGTAATGCATCAAGTCAGCTTCTGAAGCACCCTTCAAAATACATAAAAGTTGTCTTCTAAATCTTTATCTCAGAATCCCTTCTTCATCTACATTCAAGTAGAACAGGAAACAATGATAACAAATACAAAAACTAAAAGAAATGACTCAATGGTATATAATTATAACAACTAAGCTTGGCACTAAAGATAGGAATATTAGTATAGGAGGTATACAATACTGTATATGATGTTGGACTCAGTGTCAGTTTTGCTAAACTGTTTTTTCTCTCTTCTTTTTAGATTCTTTGTTATGAAGATAACTGAGGACAGGAGCAAAAGGGAGATGTTTAGAAAGGAAAGTGATATAAAAACAATACAAAGCATCATAGAATCTATTGAACCAAGTTGAAGTTTTTATCCCTTTCCTTCCAAATATTTCTGGATTCATCAAATGAAAGAATGCCAGTCTTTGTTCTGTTTCAAGGTCACTTACATTTTTCAGAAGGTTTTGGGAAAGACCCTGCCTGAGGAGACAAAGATCCTCTCTGGAATGCATCTCCCAGAAGTTAGACTTTCCTCACTGATTTGGGTATCCCATAACTCCTACGAGCTTCTAGCCAAAATCTTTCTAGCAAAGAGAGTCGATGTTCCCACCAGAGAATGACTATATCAGGATGCCAGATCCAACATAGTAGGAGGGATCAGTTTCATTGTTTTAAACCCTTAGGGAATGCTATGTGTTATGGCATGTGGAAATCTTCATTGATCAGCAGCTATTTCTACCTTTGATCAGCCTTTTTCTCAGGACTCTGTTTCAAAGCTCTTCTAAAACTTCATCATATCATACCCTCAGATATAGCTGGGAGCTATAGTCCAGAAAAAGTCCCTTGCCTAATTAAACACACGGTTGTCCCCAAAGGCTTTTGAGAGATATACATCTGTTGTACTAATATGTCAATATCACCTACATCTATCTGCATATGATTTCTCCTAGTAAGGAAGGCAATTTCAACACATAAAGACGTGTTTTTTATCCCTAGAAATGAATTCATTAAAGAACCAAGACAGAAAGACAAAATAAAGGGCAAAGAACAACATTCCAAGCACTACACCTTGATTGGATTCAGTCTCAAACTCTTCCTTTATCTCAAAAAAGGAAGAGCCTCTAAAAGGCAGTTAGAGAAATTACAGTGAAAACAGAAAAAAAAATCATGCTTTAATGATTTAATCTCTATTATCACCCCCATAGCCTTGAATATTTTTTAAAGTCAAGTACTTCAGTTGTCCAACAATCTTTTGAAAGTGAGCAAATTCTTTTCAGAATATTCATGCATAGATATGTATGTCTGCCCTAGTTATGGAAACATGCAATTTTAAAAGGAAAGGTGTGAAGAAACTTAGGGATGATTTACCAGTGTTTCTCAAGTAAAATTTTGACCTGAGTTTCAATAAAAAAATTATAGCCTTTGTAGACCAAAAATAGAGGGTTTCTGTACAGAACACACTTTAACTTCATTTAAATAGGTCTTTCTGCCTTTTTTTTTTGTCTAAATCATACCCATCCTTCATAGCCCAACTCAAGGTTCACCTCTGTCATGAAGCCTTCTCCAATCCCTCCCCTCCCCAAAGTATTCTTTGCTTCTCTGATTTCTTCACAAAACATGTACTACCACTCAATTCAACTCAATAGCATATATTGTGCTGAGTCCAGCAGATGTTAAGAGGGATATAAAATAGGCTCCTTCCTTGAGAAGGTCACAGCCTTCCCCAATGAAGTGATATAAAGTGATGATTTTTAATGTTTAGCTCATATTTCTCCAACTAGATTAAAATAAAATATTTTTAAAAGTGAGGTTGCTGATTTCTAGTCATATGAAAAAATGCTCTAAATCACTACTGATTAGAGAAATGCAAATTAAAACAACTCTGAGGTACCACCTCACACCTCTCAGATTGATTAAGATGACAAGAAAAGATAATGATAAATGTTGGAGGGGATGTGGGGAAAACTGGTACACTAATTCATTGTTGATGGAGTTGATCGAAACATTCTGGAGAACAATCTGAAACTATGCCCAAAGGGCTATAAAACTATGAATACCCTTTGACCCAACAATGCCATTACTGGGTCTATATTCCAAGGAATCATAAAGGAGAGAATAGTACCTCACATGTGCAAAAATGTTTGTAGCAGCTCTTTTTGTGGTAGCAAAGAATTGGAAAAGGATTGGATGCCCATCAATTGGGGAATGGCTGAACAAGCTGTGGTACATGAAAGTAATGGAATATTATTGCTCAATTTAAAAAATGATTAACAAGCCGATTACAAAAAAAGCCTGGAAAGATTTATATGAACTGATGCTGAGCAAAACAAGCAAAACCAGAAATACATGGTACATAATAACAGCAAGAATGTGTAATGATCAACTATGAAAGGCTTGGTTCTTCTCAGTGGTTCTGTAATCCAAAATCCCAATAGGCTTTGGACAGAAAATGCCATCTGCATCTAGAAGAAGATCTAAGGACACTGAATGTAAATCAACACATGTTATGTTTTCTTCTTTTTTCTGTTTTTTTTTTAATCTCTCCCATGGTTTTTCCCTTTTGCTCTGATTTCTCTTCCCAGCATGATTCATAAAACAATGTGTATTAAAATAAATAAACGTACTACAATAAAAAAAAAACCATGAGGTAGCTGGAAAAAGGAAGGGGACAATTGGGATCATGGAGGGGGCAAGTAAATGGTCACAAATGTGGAATGCCATATGCCCTTTCAGATAGGTTCACCAATTTTTTGTTTAATTTACTTTGTTTTGTTTAATTGTCATACTAATTTTTTTATTAAAGAGCTCTCTGAGGGAGGAAGTAAATATTAGTAATGAAAAAACAAAAGAAATCAATAAAACTTAAAATTCCTACAAAGCTTAGGCCCTACTGCCTTAAACACAATTAGTTTTCAACTAATATTTTTTTATTCAACTTTGCTTCTTAAACCCACTAGTCATTCAATGAATGTGCTTACAGGTACTAATAGTAAACAAAAGGTAGGAATAATATGGAAAAGGGAAGTAGAAAAGTAGGTATTCCCATCTTCTTAAATAGCATCATCTTCCTAACATACTTCTAATAATTTCCTTACTCTCATACCAATATCATCAAAAAGAATTCTCTATGTGAATATAAGTTGGCATCTAAAAAAATTTAACCTCAAAATGGTAGCTGTCTCTACCAAGAAAAGGGGCCTAAATTATCCCTTGTAAAGATAGAAAGCATCTCCCTATAAAAAAAGAAAATTAATACATATATGTATGTAATAATATTTCATATATATGCATATAGTTTGTATTTATTTATATACATGTATGTACATATGTATCTAATTACATGAATGCTAACAGCCACATATAAGTAGAATCATACTGCAAAGAACTATTTATTTAAATTTAGGAAATATTTATTAAGTACTTATAATACAAGATAACTCTCTAAGACTATAAAAATTGAAGAGCAAATGTCAAAATGCATCAAAAAAGGAAGGTTCCACGGTGGATAAACCTATGAAATCACAAGTCTAAACCCCTAAAAAAAACCAAAAAAATGAATGTAAAGCACTGTTAGGATTCAAGAGTCTACACTCCCCCTATCATTAAAGAGTTTAATCTTTTAAGCAGAGTGTGAGATGAGAAATGAAACACAGAAATAACTAAGCTACAGGATTCCCTACAGTCTTTCATTTGGCATTTAAAGCTCTTCACAACCTATTCCTTCCTAGGTTTCGTTCTCTTTCTACTCTGCTCTTTTCACATTATGATCTAGTAATATTCACTCTATCCGACACCCAAGACACTGAAGCCCAAAACTAGTAGATCTCAACACCAGAAATTTTCTCCTTCACTTGTATTAATTTACCTGGATACTTCCCAAATTAAGCTCAAAGCCTAACTTCTTCAGATGTCCTTCCCTAGTCTACCTATGTTATGGGAGCCACCTGCTAGTGGCTGCCGGGGAATCGAATTCTGACCAGAATAGATCCCTTCATGTGAAAGGATGATAATAATACAAGGAGACTGAGAGGCAGTTGCATTCTCTGATCTCTCTCCTCTTCTTACTTGCCTGTTGGGATTACTAGGTGAGAACTGAGGTTGTCTGGATGGTGACAAGGTGAGAATTCAGGTTTTCTGGACAATTACAAGGTGAGAACTCAGGTTGACTTGATAGAGGGGGCAAGCTCATTGGCTGGGGTGGTTCTTCCCAGAAGCCCTTGCATTATCCCACGCCCAATCTTTGTGGAAACACCACTTGAGCTGGCACTTGAATACAAGACAATCAAGATTGAGAATGGAAAAGAGGAGAGCAAGGTAGTACAGGAAAGAAAACTAGCTTTTCATGTATTAAGGCAGAAAAAGTAGGTTAGAGTCAGACTGTGAACAAAATATCAACACATTTAATTAATGAAGACTCTAGCAACAAGGTTGTTTACTTTTTCTCAAGGTCACAAAGCCAGTAGTGAAACCTGAAAGAGATCTCAGATTTTGTGACTCTCAGTTCTTGGCTCACTTTAATGAGCCTTTCCATAAAATCAGCGTGTGACTGTCCATCACTGGCCTTTTTTATGGCAAGATACTATAAGCTAGCCTTAATTGCCAATGTGTCCTTGTTATTCTATCTTGTGATAGGAATTATTATTCCTCTGGTATTATACTTTCTTTCATTATCTGCCTTCCTAAGCTCCTCTTCCTAACTTCTCTATCTCGGTTGAAGTCACCACTAGTTACCCAAATTTTTGCCCTCAGCATCATCTTAGACTTCTCAGTCTCATTTCAGCACAAAGAATCATTTACCATGTCTTATCAATTGTCTGTCCACAACAATTCTCAAATATGTCTCCTTATTGTCCTACACTATAACCACCAAGAGTTCTGACCTCATCACCTCTTGTCTGGACAAATACAATATTTTTTTTAATTGTGTACCTGCTCAAGATTCTCTCCTTTTTCAGTTCATCTTGCACACAGCTGCCAAAATGATATAGCTAATGTACAGATCTGAGTACAGCATACCAAATTCAAGTGATTTTTACCTCTTATAAACATTTTTCATTTGTACCCCCTTTTCTGCTTAGACCCTATCATCACCCTGGTCCAGACTCTCATAATCTATGTCTGATGTATTAGAATAGAATATTGGTCAGTTTCCTTATCTCAAATCTTATTCCATCCTTCATTCAGCTGCCAAATTAATTTTCTCAAAGTATAGGTCTAATCATGTCACTCCCCTATTCAATAAACTTCAGTGGCTCACTGTAATCTCCAAGATCAAATGTAAAATTCTCTCTCTTTTTTTTATTTTAAAGCCTTTTATAACCCGACCCCTTCCTATCTTTCCATGATTACACCTTACATTCCATTTGGTCTCTATCCAAAGACACTGGATTCCTTCATGTTCTTCAATCCATCTCCCAAGTACAAGCATTTTCATGAGCTAGCCTTCCCATGTCTCAACCACCTGATTTCCTTCAAGATTCAGTTAAAATTCCACCTTCTAAAGGAAGTGTTTCCAAATTCCCCATTCACACTAGTGCCTTCCCATCATGATTATCTTAATTTTATTCCAAACTTAGCCAGTAAATACTAGAATTTTTACATGTTTTCTCCCCCATTTGACTGGGAATTCCTTGAAAAAAAAGAGACTGTTTTTGTTTTTCATTGTATCCTCAGTATAATTGTGTACTTACTGGCACATAGCAGGTGAATAATAAATGTATAGTAAAAGCATTTACTCAATTAAGTCATCAATAGCTAATACCAATTCATTTCCAAATGACTCACTTTCAGTTTACTCTTTCTGCAACTCTAATCCCTAAAATACATTTTATTGGTAGTTAATCAGAACCAGAATCCATAAGATTGAAACACAAAAATGTCTTCAATTGGGCAAAAGTTATTTACCCAAAACAACTGCAGATTTCAATATACCTACACCATTGCCTAGAAGAATTCCTTAAATGCCAAATTAATTCATTTACATTAATTTACATTTCCACTGAGAAATACTTTCATGCTAATAATGTTTTTGCTAACAAGCTTAAATGTAATCATAAAGATCGTTTCTTTCCCTTTGGACTCTGGCTTTTGCTTTATGTTCCACAAAAAATATCTGGCCCATTTAACACAAGAAAGTATAATATATCATAATGATGTGAGTTAAGATTCCTTTCTAATTCCCAGCCCCCATCTGATCTGAGCTAACTTGGGCTGTCCCAGCCCCCATTCTAATGATCTGCTCAGGTTTTCCCAACCCCCACCCTAAGCACAAACAGTTCCTTATCTAAAAACCCATTGAATTCTGGGGCTGAAACCAGCCAGGAGCCAACCTGGGACTCCACCCTCCAAGATTACCAAAAGCCCCCCATTATAAAACAGGGAAACTGGAGTCCACTCTTTGCAAGTGCCCCAAAAATGGCATCCTTACGCCAGCTATGCAAGAGTTCCTGCCCGCCCTGTGTTAGCCCTGGCGTCTTTCTACCTTCAACTTTACTTCCAAACCCCATAATAAACCTCTTTTATTAATCTAGGTTTTTGAGTCTGTAAATTCCTTTACAGAGAACTCTTGTGCCGCTACTAGACCTCATTTAACTTTGTATCCTTGTGCCAAATCCAAAGGGGTTGCAAGAGAGCTCTATTTGACTCTCTGTACCCCGAACCTGCCACTAGACCTAAATTAAACCTAATTTCATTTAGGTACCCCTTACCTAATTCTCATCAATAATATTTTTAAAGATAAAGGGAGTTTGGAATTCCACATTGACAAAAAAACTGGAATTCCTTGATCATCACCATCTTTTTGCCTTGAGCTTTATAACATTCAAAATCCATTTGTTTCCTGAGCTGTGCTATTTCATACCACTGAAATATGGTTGGGTTCTTGCTTGCATCCCTAAAAATGGATTACAAGAGTCAAAATGGATTTAAGGCAAAAATTATTAACAGGAAGAACCACTATAATTATAAAGCAATTCAATCTGAAGAGTTGATCCCCAGAGATATGTTTACCTTCTGAAACTAGGGAAATAGGTTTCTTTTTTTTTCTTTAAATTTCATTGGGCTTAAATGGAATCTATTTTGTTAATGGTGTTTGAAGCTAGTTATTCAATTTGGAAGGAATCCCAGAGAGCTGCTGGAAGCTCGTTAATGAGGAAGGTGGGCGAGTATTTTGTTGAAGATCAGGTTGCCAACAAGTGTACTAAGTTGTACACATTTTTCCCCCAAAGACATAACTAAAACTCTGGAGGTTGTGTTGCAGGAACTAGGCTTGGACTTTTAGCCTTTTAATGAGGATCTAATGAGAGGATCTAATTCCTAATTCCTCTCCACTAACACACATACCAAGCTTTAGTATCACTTTTGCAAACCTATCCAGGATGGGATGTTCCTACTTTCTCCACTGATTAAAGGAATTTGATGGTTTCTGACAGATGCATAACTTACCTCCTGAGTCTTCCTTCTTAAAGAAAAAAAAGTCACTTCTGTTGATATTTCTCATCCAAAATGTTTGGAGATGAACAGATGATAATCACCACATATTGACAGAGTTTAAATACTAATTGTTTGGATTTAAACAGAACTTTACCAGAGTAATCCAGGCCCTGGATATGTATCAGCATTGTTTGATCTAGC
Source organism: Sminthopsis crassicaudata (assembly GCF_048593235.1). NCBI lineage: Eukaryota > Metazoa > Chordata > Mammalia > Dasyuromorphia > Dasyuridae > Sminthopsis > Sminthopsis crassicaudata. The sequence goes on along the minus strand of NC_133621.1, from coordinate 81,511,594 downwards.
CTTAGTAGACAAGTGGAATCTTCTCCCCTAAGTTAGGGGCAGTGTTGAACAGACTGGGGCTTAAAAAAAGGGCATTAGCACAGAATGAATCAATACCCTAAATAGCCCATCCCCTTAAGAGCTATGGGACATAGTTATTATTCAAATATGCATTGAGGATCCAAAGATAAATGTAGAGTTAAAATCTAGAAATTAAGCTATTTAAGGCTATTTTTTTAAACAGAAGGATTCTAAATTGACAACATTTGTCCCCACTTCCAATTTCTCCCTTTAACAGCCTTGGTCAATTTTCTACCTTTGTATCCACTCCATGATCATTTTTGAAAATAAGGTAGCGAATGTATATATGCAAGTACCAAAATCTCTGGGAGCTTCTCAGAAATTTTTAGGAGTCCCAAACTTGCTCCCTTGCCGGTTCTCTTTCCACTCCCCTTCACAGTATTCAATACATTAATAATCCATTCAAATCCATCATGGGATTACAGCTTTAAAGGTAGAAGAAACCTTAAAGATAATCGTCAGACCTCTCATTTTACAGATAAAGAAAATCAATCTTTAAGAAATTAAGTTGGTTGCCTAAGATAACACTTTTAGAAGAAATTGTTCATTTTAAATGTACGTCTCACACTATTATACTATGTTGCCAGTATAGTTTGTAGCGGATGAAAGACCAGATACACATAAAGAAAGGATAATTGTATATCTAATGGGAAAAATAACACAATGTCAGCCTCTTGCCCCTTTCCCTTTGCCAAAATAAGTTTCCATGGACTATATTCATCCTTCCCTTTAAATATAGCATTCAAGGGTCCTCTGCAGTCAGCAACCAGAAGAGGGCAGCAACTACATCAGCCCAAAATTTAGTTGGTCCTGGCAAAGGTTTATTTAATAGCAAAGAGAAGGTCTGACAAATGGAAAACCAACATAATTGAAAGATTTCTATAGTGAGCTGGGAGCAGGGCACAGACTGGAAGTTGACTCTGTATTAGATATTTTAATCTGTACTTCTGACCTCTCCCTCATTCATAATTTATTCACAATCTCCATGACAACTAGATACAGGGGCAGAAGGCGGAGGTGGAGAAGAGAGAATGAGGGGATGTTGCTTAGCTCTCTCTCTTTCTGAAGGAGTTGCTTAATTAACTGCAAAAATACACTTTCCCCTAGACATGTGATTCCTAAGAAGGCAATATTTGTAAGCTCAGGAAAATCTTTCTAGGTTAATTTGAAATAAATTGCTTAAAAGTATAGCAAGAGCTCCGGAAAAAAATCAAGGATCATTTCAGCTATCTTGCACATCAGAAAAAAAATAGGTTAAAATGATGGCCTTTTAAAAATAGATATTCATTGTCTACAAATATTTTTTTTTCACCAACATTTACTCACATAAAGGCAAAAGATAGGAAAAATGTGAATGCACATAGATGTGTGTGGTGGCAAAACTGATAAAGCATCAAGATAAATAGCAATTCTAAATAGCCTCAAAAATTTAGTTCACTTTTTCCTAGACTTGACATAATTACAATTAACTCAGCTTTCTTCATCCAACGTCCTGAGAATTCTCTGCAATGACAAGGAGGTTGTTTTCTAAACCTTGATCAAATGCACAGATTACCTTTGGAACAACTGAGGCACCGAGAATTTGGATTTGCTTTCATCCATTTTAAAGCTAGCCAAACTGTAGAAGAAATAGTCTCGGGATACAGTTTTCTTGCTTCAAAACAGTGTCTATTCCCCAGGCCATCCTGTCTTCCAGAGAATCGAACACTGCCACCTATTTATAGCCAATCATTAATCATGGCACACACTGAACAGAAAATAAAGAGAAGCAATACCAGCTCCAGGGACTATATATTTAGAATTTGTTCATTCATCAAAATGCTGATTAAATGATCAAGCGCAATGGTAAGGAAGGCAATAGACACTTTAACCTCCTAGAAAGCATTCCCAATGTCAGGCATACTTGGTCACATGAGATATAAAATTTTAAACATTACCCCCAAAAGAGATAATGTTCACCGAATATGTTCACACAATTTTTTTTTTTGCAAAACATATTCAAAGAATTTCAGAGTTGTAAGTTACGTAGATTCCTTCCAGATCATCTCCCCCACCTCCTTCCTTTTGTGGAGATACAGAGAAGAAAAATGATTTGCCCCTGGTCATCCAGAGTCATCATTAAAAGGCAGATGCCCCAGTTTCCTGAACAGGATCCTTTTCATTTTACTCAGCACAGAATAACTTAAATGCATTTAATTTACTAGAATTCCCACTATTTTCCTGGGCTTCCAAACTGAAAGATTTGATCAATGGGTAATAAAATCCAAAGTCTAGGGACAGGATTTCTTTAATGTTTTGAGAGGTTGAACCAGAATTATATAATCATCACAAAGAGAGGACATTCTTTTATACAAGACATTAAGGATACAAGAAAGCATATAAGTCAAAGTCCCTGAGTACTAGTAGGAAGGAAGACAGGATACCAGTCTATATAAAAAGATAAGTCATACTAAATAGTTGCATTCATGTGAACGGTTTGGGCAATAAGGCCTCTCAAACTTCAAAAGGGAAGGCAATAATTTTTTTTTAAGAATTATTCTTGGGTAGAACTTTGCCTGGACCGTGAATAGGTCTTAGAGAAACAGAGAATAGAGGGCATTTCAGAGAACACAACTCATCCTCATGCACTTAGGAAGAAGGATTCAATTTGATGGCTTTGGCCTCAAAGAGAAGAAATAGAAATAAGGGGTAAAATTGCAAAGATATAAATTTAGTCTTGATGTCAGGGGGGGAAATCACTTTCTAAAACTTAGAGCTATTCAAAAAGGCAATGTACTGCATCTGAAGTCATGATTTTCCCCTTACTAGAGGGTTTTAAATAAAGGCAAAATGACCAGAATCACATAATTTAAGAATTGAAAGGGACTCCAGAGGGAATCTATCTAACAACACATCTAGCCACTTATCTGCTATGTAACCCTAAGCAAGTCATTTAACATTTACCATCCTCACTTTCTTCATCTATAAGATGAGTATACTAATAATAACACCCACCTTACCAGATTGTTTTGAAAATCAACTGGGGGATAGATAGATAGATAGATAGATAGATAGATAGATAGATAGATAGATAGATAGATGGAACCAGGCACTAATAAGGAAAATATATAAATCTATCATCTATATCAATACATAGGACTTTGCACACCTTAAAGTTCTCTATAAATGCCAGGAACTACTTATCTCTAAAGCCCAACACAGTGTATAACACAGACAAAGAATTTAATAAATATATTTTGAATCACTTCTAGGTCTTGTATTTCAAAGAGATCATAAAAAAGGGGAAAGGGCCTGTATGTGCAAAGATATCTGTAGCAACCCTTTTCATGGTAACAAAGAACTGGACATTGAGGGGATGCTCATGAATTGGGGAATGACTGAACAAATTGTGGTATATGAATGTAATAGGATAATATTGCATAAGAAATGATAGATAGATTTCAGAAAAATCTGAAAAGACTTGTATGAACTGATACAATGTGAAATGAACGGAACCAGGAAAAAACATACCACATTAGCAACACTGCGTGATGAACAACTATGAATAATTCTGCTCTTCTCAGTAGCACAATGATCCAAGACAAGTACAAAGGACTCAGGAAGGAAAATGCTATCCATATCCAGTTAAAGAACTGATGGACTCTGAATGCAGAGTAAAGCATTTTTCCCACTTACCTTCTTCTTTCTCATATATATTTTACATGACGGCACATGTATAAACTATATCAAACTGCCTACTATTTTTTGGAAGAGAGGAGGGAGAAACAAATGGAACTCAAAATCTTGCAAAAATTAATGCTAATATGGAACTATGCCCAAAGGTCTATCAAATTGCATGCCCTTTGATCTAGCAATGTCTTTGCTGGGTCTGTATCCCAAAGAGATCATAAAGGAGGGAAAGAGACCCACATTTGCAAAAATGTTTGTGGCAGCCCTTTTTGTAGTGGGAAGAAACTGGAATCTGAATGGATGCCCATCAACTGGACAATGGCTGAATAATTATGATATATGAATTTTATGGAATATTATTGTTCTATGAGAACAACCAGCAGGATGATTTCAGAAATTCCTGGAGAGACTTACATGAACTGATGCTAAGTGAAGTGAGTAGAACCAGGAGATCACTGTTCACAGCAACAACAAGATTATGTGATAATCAATTCTGATGAACGTGACTCTTTTCAACAAAAAGGTGATTCAGAGCCAGTTCCAACAAACTTGTGATGTACAGAGCCATCTGCATCCAGAAAGAAGATTGTGGGGACTGAATGTGAATCACAACATAATATTTTCACCATTTTTGTTGTTGTTTTCTTACTTTTTATTTTCTTTCTCATTTTTTTCTTTTTTAATCTGATTTTTCTTGTGCAGAATAATTGTGGGAATATGTATAGAAGAAATGCACATGTTTGACACACATTGGATTGTCTAGGGGAGGGGGTGTGGGAAGGGAGAAAGAAAAAAATAGAACGCAAGGTTTTACAAGGGTGAATGTTGAACACTATGTTTGCATATGTTTTGAAAATAAAAATTATTATTTTTAAAAATAATGCTAAAACTTTTTAACATGTAATTTGGGGGAAATACTATTTAATTTTAAAAAATAAATACTTATTGGGTTGGGCTTTGAATCATGCTAGAATGAAGTATTTCATTTTGTATCTTACTTCCATTGTTCCCATGACTTAACAACATACCCTCCTTTTTAGGTATAAGCTGAAACAGAAAGTTGAATGTAGCCAAGAAAAACCTTTGTACAATGATTATTACTATGCATTAACAGCACATCCCTGGCAACCTAAAAGAACTCAGGCCTTGTTGTTGGCAAAATACTGAAACAGACACATACCAACTTAATGTCTCTCTCCCTCAGGCATTCTACTGCCCTACATCTCCTTGGCCTGGCACTTTCACACACAGAGACAATCCCTCCACCATTTAACATCTGACTCTTTCCATACTTCAGTAGCCTATTCTTCATAGGATTCCCTCAGGGCCCAAGTTGCCAACTAATCAGTTTAACCAACTCACCAGTGAAATTGGGTTGTTATCAGTTAATCTGCCACATGTAGGTTTTCATAATTTTTCTAGGTTATAAATATAATTTCTATCGTAGGTTTCACTGCGGGTTTTCAAATGAGTTTCCACTTCTAATTCTGGCCTAAATTTAACATTTGTTTTCACATGCACAGTGTACAAAAATAATTTGTTCAGTTTTTCCATTAAAGGAAAGCACACACTGAAGATTAATGAAAGTCAGAGATACTTGCAGAGGAGGATTGTATAAAAATGTGTTAACTTAATGCTCTTTGTGCATAATCATCCTCTAAGAAAAAAGATCCACTGGCAAAAAGTACACCCTAATACATGCATAAAGTTGTTCTCCAAGAATCAAAAAACAAAAAGATAGAAGACAATCTTAAGCATAATGTGGTAAAGGCTCCAATATTTAACAGATGAGGAAGCTAAATCTCAGACCTTACAGGACTTTTCACAATCACCTGGGTAGTACAATAGAGCAGCTGACACAGTGAATATAAAGCACTGGGACTGAAAAAAGACCCAAGTTCAAATCAGGCCTCAGACATGTATTAGCTGTGTGACTTTTGAAGAAAATGCTTCACCTCTGCTTGCCTTGGTTTCCTAAATTGGAAAATAAAGTATTTACCTCTTAGGGTTGTCATGACAACTAAATGAGGTAATATTTATAAGAACCAAACCAAAAAACGCATTTAGCACAATGCCTAAGATCTAGTAGATGCTATATGAATGCTTACTTTATATTCCCTTTCCCCTAGTGACAGAACTAGATCTTGACCCAAGTCCCTTAGCTTCCATGCAATGATCTTCCGACTATACTATGCCACCTCAATCACTGAATAAATGACACCATGAGTTAACCTTGTTTAAACGTATTTAAGTAAAGTCCAACATCTCCTATTTAAACTTATAAACAAAGGGAGAGGGAAACAGAATTTGAGAGAAGAAAGAAAAGGAGAGAAATAAAAAGGGAAAGATAGGAGAGTAAGAGAGAAGAAATGGGGAGAAAACAGGAATTGGAGAGAAATAAAAAAGCAACAGAAAAAGGGAAAATATAGAGAAAGAAGAGAAGAGAATGACAAAAATAAGAGGCAAAAAGAGAGGGAGAAGAAGAGCAAGAGAAAGCAGAAGTGAGTTTTATTGGAATAAAAGAAAGGCTAATGAGAATATCCCAGTCTTTCTTTATTCCAAGAAGTTTACTGAAGAAAAAAAAAGGACTGACCCTTGTATGCTATTAGAGATTAAGAGAACAGTCTGGCCCCGATTTGTCTCCAATCATCTTCACATTTCAATATCTTCTTTGTGCATGTCTTTCATTATTCTAAATCAGCCTCGTTAAATCTAGAATTGTTCATGTGAAGACCCAGAACTATATTTTTCTCCTGTTAATATAGCATATCAAGCTGTTTCTTGACAGAAAAATTGTCAAGTTGGTTAACTCTTTTTACATTCTATTTCCTTTTAAGTTTTATATTCATTGAAGTTTAGGAATGGAAAAAGACTCCACAGTCCCATTGAGTGCATATAGTAAACTATATCTCCTACTAGGATTAATGCATGTACAAAAACACCTTTTGGTTCTCCATGACAATTGGGAAGAAGAGGCTAAAATTCTGGATATAGAATTTTTCTGGAACATATCTGGCTTTTTACTTTGCTCTAACTTCATTTGCATACTAAAGAGGATACTAGGAACAAGATAGCCTTCATTTCCCCAGACTCCACTTAGCTACCATGGCAGCTTGTTGAGCAAAGTTCTGAAAGCAGGTTAAAGCAACCAAGGCTAACGTTAAAGGACTTAATGGCTTCCATAAATCTATGATCACCAACTTTGACCAGCAGCAAAGGGCAGTTAAAAGGATAGTCTTAATCTTAGCCTGTGTGTGTTAGTCTATTTATCACTGCCTTTGCAGCTAATTTTGTGGGCTCATATCCCCATAGCCACATGCTAACATAACTTCAAACTTTCTTTGTCAGGGAAATGATTTCAAGCCACTACAGCTTAGCAGATGGGATTTTCTTCCCTCTGATTCTTTAATACTAACATATGGATATGCTAGCTTTTTAATATGTAATGATATTTTTTATGTACCCTTTCCCTTCTACCTCTCCTGTTCTTTTAAAATTAGATAGACCTTCTAGAATCATATGCTAGTAAAATTCCCAATAAAATCGATCTCCAGTACCTATTAGATTAGATTTTCCTCTCTGTTTTAGAGTGTTTCATTCACTTTGCTTGTTACTCATACTATGTGTGTTTACAGATAGACATCTGAAGTCATGGGTTTTACTGATGTCTATTTTTCTTGGATTTTTGCCTCTTAAACACAACTGGGAATCTCTACTAATGTTCTTCTTCCTACACCATAGCTACTTACCTATGATATTTAGATGTGTCACTTATTACCAGTGTAACTTTGAAACTTCAGTTATTCTTCAGTTCCTTAATATCAAAGTTAAATATTGGATACGTGACCTTTAATGTCCCTTTCAGCTTTTACATATAAATCTTAGGAGGCATATGTAACTTTCTTCTGTCTAACCCCATCTTTCTCCCTTTTCAGTTTAAAGTCCTTTAGATTATGTTTAAAAAACTAAGAAAAAAATCACAGTTAACAGATTAAATCAAGCAACAAGCATTTATTGAATGCTTATTATGTACCAGGTACTGTGTCTACTCATACATAAAGTGGGGGGTTGAATTAAATGATCTATGATCAGACCCTCTCCAACTCATATGACTTTCACATTACCTTCAATGAGGTCATTGGTATAATAATATTGCTTGGCTTTGACTAGACTCCTCCATGTTAAGGGAAGTTGGGCAACCTGTGTGATAGTAAAGTCTGGATATCAAAGAGTTATTAATCTATGGAATAAAGACCTCAAAGCAATATGTTCAATCTCTGCAATTATCTTTATCTGATTTATTCATGATTGGCTGCATGGTCTGAAATCTGTTTACCCAGAATTTAACACATAATTCATTCAATATACACTTATTAAATGCGTACTAATAACTTGATGTGTTTTTTTTAAGACTCCAGTTTTCTTCATCTTTTCAAGTATACGACAATATTAATCCTTATTACCTTGGATCATTCCAGATATAGTAATTGATCTTTTTAACTCCAAAAACATGACTATTACTTAAAGAATAATGTTGGATGTCCTCATTCATCCACCTTAAAATGAACACATAAAGAATACCAAATAATAGATTTGGCATCTGTTTCCTGAGGTAAGTGTTGTTCAAAAGGTCACAGTGTTTCACAATCATATAGACCAAAATATGGATTGAAGAGAAGGAGGGAAAGGAAGTTAAAGAATTTTAGAATGTCTTGGTTGAGAAGTAGAATCCACCCAAAAAAGAATATTATTTCTAGTTAGTCCATCAACTAGATCATCTTCCTGCACTATATTGTTGTTATTCAATCACCTCAGTCATATCCGACTTTTTGTGATCCCATTTCATATTCTCTTGGCAAAAATAATGCAGAGGTTTGCTATGTCCTTCTTAAGTTCATTTTTATAGATGAAGAAATTGAAGCAAACAGGGTTAAGTGACATGCCCAGAGTCACACAGTTAGTAAGAATCTGAGATTTGATTTAAACTTGGAAAGATGAGTATCCATTGTGCTACGTAGCTGGCTCTCAGCACTATCTGCTAACAAAAAAAATAAGGGAGCCTCAATAAAATTACTACTATGACATTATAATCTTGTTTTTAGGGTAGCCGATCCCTACTTATAAAAAAAATCTTCTGAGCTTTCAAAGTATCATGGAATTAGGCAATTAATCCCACGAAGGGATTTCAAAGGTCAGCCAAACCATTTCATCCTCGTTCGGGAGGGGAGAGGGGGAGAGGGAGGGAGGGAAGGAGAAAAAGAGAGAGAGAGAGAGAGAGAGAGAGAGAGAGAGAGAGAGAGAGAGAGAGAGAGAGAGAGAGAGAGAGAGAGAGAGAGACAGAGAGAGAGAGAGACAGAGAGAGAGAGAGAGAGAGAGAGAGAGAGAGAGAGAGAGAGAGAGAGAGAGAGAGAGAGAGAGAGAGAGAAGATAATGGGGAATTTTTTCTTTCCTTTTTTTTTTCCAAGACAACACAACAGTATACTCTGCTTATCAAAATTTGGCATGGCACACTGGGTAATCCACTAAATAATAATAAACCACTGATAGTCCCAATCTGGGAGCTGAAAAGAATAAAACATCCCTGATTTCTATCAAAGCTCAGCTCAAATATCATTCACTTGAGGTTTTTCCTAATCCCCAAACACTATTGCCTCACACCACCCCAACAAATTACCTTCTATATTCTGCAAGTGCTATGTACAAACGTTCTGTTCCTATAGATCAAGGGCAGAGACTATTTCTTTTATGTCTTTGCCTTGCTAGCACCTAGCACAGGATCTACTCTGCTGTAGGTCTTTAAACACCTGACAGAAAAATGTCAACCATTTCATCACAAATCTAATCCAAAATTTTGCTATTACAAATCTCAAAGATGATTCAAAACAAAAGTTCCAAATGTATTATTTCACATCCATCCACTTCAGAGTTCTAGATAATCAATCATATAAAGATTACTGCCTCTATTTCCCTAGTTCTTGGGAAACTATTTCATAGAAAATAGTTGATCATTTAAAAAAAATAAAAACATCCAGTTTGGAGCTTTCATTCCCACACCCAATATGTAAATATCATTTGATATTCAATCCTAAAATGAACAAAGACAGTACTACTCTGCTAGCCAATTTTAGATTAGGAGGTTGCCAACTTCCTTTTGGTTATATGAAATAAATTTGGTAGAGAGTTTTGTTTATTTTTTTTCCTGAGATTCATCTAATTTGAGCTAGGAGAAAACAATTGAATAAGGCAAAACACCTAATTCTGATTCTTCTTTATTTTTATTTGGGATATAGAAATATCTAGTTACCTCACCTGAGTCTATTTCTTCTGGAATAAAATGAACAAAAAGATAATTATTTGTTGAATTAAATTCACTTTGAACACAAAAATATGATAGCCACATTGTATTCGCACATATGACATATTACTTGGGCAAATGCTTCTGAAGAAAAGGATGGATAGAAAAAGCAAGGGAACAAAAAGCTTTTTAGAGACAGCTGCTTATTTTTTTGTCTATTAAAAGAGAGTGAATAAAGATTCTGAGTGATCATCACTTAAGACAGATTAACAAATTATCTACTACTAAGTATTTAGAGGTACTGGAAAATAAAGAGCAGAAAGCCAACATCTCTGAAATATGAAGACTTGGGTCCTAGTCCTGACACATAATCAGTGGTGGGACTCTGGACAAGTAACTTAACCTCTTCAAATCCTAGGAACTCTCTATGAATTTGCAAAGAGTTTTGGATTTCCATGGGTAGAGGGAGTTCCCTTCTCCATGTAGTACCTTCACTAATTAAATCAAAGTTCAAGATGAAAAAAAAAAAAAAAAGAAATCCCAGCTTAGGTTCTTGGGAATTTCTCTTAGATGTTCACAGAATCTTGGAATTGGAAAGGAAGTTTCTTCAGCCTGAGCAAGAATTCCACAACCCTGTAAGATTTTTGAACAAACAGGTGCTTGAACACCTGTAGTAAGTAGGAATACAATCTCCAGAGATAGTCTATTCAACTCTCTTAGGAAGTCTTCTTCATATTAATTAAGCCTCCTTGATGCTCCTACTCCTGCTCACTGGGACCAAGAAGATTAAATATGGATTGTCTTATAGTAGAAAGTACTTCAAAAGTACAGGGTGAAAGGAAAGAGAATAAATGAAGAGAAATACAATTAGCAATAGTAATTATAAAAAACTTTTGGAAGCAAATTTCTCTGATGAAATATTATTGTTCTCTTGGAAACAATGAGCAGGATGCTCTCAAGGAAAAAAAAACCTGGAAAGTCCATCATGAATAGAGTGAAATATACTGTATTCAAAGTAATAGTAATGTTTTGGGATGACCAGCTGTAAATGGCTTTGTTATTCTCAACAGTACAATCATCCACAATTACTCTGAACGACTTATGATGAAGAATCCTGTCTCTCTCTCTCTCTCTCTCTCTCTCTCTCTCTCTCTCTCTCTCTCTCTCTCTCTCTCTCTCTCTCTCTCTCTCTCTCTCTCTCTGTCTCTCTGTCTCTCTCTGTCTCTCTCTCTCTCTCTCTGTCATTCTCTCTATTATTAACTTAATTTTTCTTGAGGATTTTTATTTTTGTTGGGGGGGGGGAAGAAATCTATGTTTTCTTTCACAACCTGACTTTTATGGAAATGTTTTATGTAACTTCACGTGTGATTTCTTAATTGTGGGTATAAGGGAGAGAATCTAGAACTCAAAAATCTTAAAAATAAACGTAAAAAATTGTTTTGAATGTAACTGGGGGGAGAAATATCAAATAAATAAATATTTTTGAAACAGAAAGTACCTCAAGGTCTTAAGAATAAATATTGTTTTCCCCTTAGCTCTGTTCTCCAGGCTAAACAAGTAATAATATCCTTCTTAGGTTCTAATGGAACAGCCCAAGGGGAGTTCCATTAAAAGGAAATAGAAATTCTTCTGTTTGCTAGTTAACATTTGTTTGCTCAAGGTACAGTTTCCTCTTTGTTTGCTTAGTGAACAACCTTCCCTTTATACAGATTTATAGGCTATAATGTGAAGCAGTCTTATATAGAGTAGAATATTTAACTAAGCATTAAGGAGGGGGTCTATCTATAATATAAGTCTCTCTCTCTGTAGGCCTCAGAGTCTGTAACTGTCTCTCTAAGTCTATATCTCCCTATGTCTTTAATTCTTTGTTATTTTTAGCTGTTTTTGTAACTGACTCTTCATGTATCTAGTTGATTCTCTCTACCTGTCTCTCTCTGTTTCTGTCCAACTCTGTCTGTATTCTGACCCCCTCTAAGAGAAAAAATAAGTCATTTTCAAAAAGTACTACCATCGTGAAGGCATGCCACATCAGCTGAATGACTAGGGGCAATTTCATTTTCTCTGGCTTGTCAATCTTGAGTCCAGGTAAGTCATTAAGATTAGGACCATTTGATTCAGTGACCAAGCTTGAGGCAGGGAGCAAAAGAAGAGAACCTCTCTCTCCTGCTGGTCATTTCTGAAAAGTACTGAGAAATAACTTACCAACTTAACCAAATAAACCATTTCTCTGGGTTTTTTCTAACCCAAAGGCTGATACTGAAATAATATGAGCTCCAAAGGGAAACAATGTTTAAGGAGGTCTATTAGACATGTTCAGCTCACACACAGATTTTGCATTACTGTCCTTGATATGCTAAAAGGAACAACACACAGAAAATGTAATGGAGAGAGCAGAATTGGAATGATAAAAGCACATTCTTCCTTCTTTGAATTCAATGACATTCAACAAGCATTTATCAAGTTCCTTCTCAGTACAAAACAGTGTAACAGATGTAAAGTAGAAATACCCAGCAAACACAACAATGGTATAATTCATGAAGTAATGGTGATATAGTATCTGTACAGTCTTTCATTCTCATATCCATATTTACATAGTAGGCACTTAAGAAAGACCTGCTCCATTCTTGACTGACAGTCAATACTTTATCTCCACCCAGATGGATATTACCTTATTTTTAGATTTCATTAATTATAAGTTAGATTGCTGCCAAAAACTCCCAATTACACACACAGACTTCCATTTTCTCCTTTCTCTAATCCATCTTCCACACAGTATCCAAAATATTCTTCCTAAAGCGCAAAGGTCACTATACCAAGAATCTTCAGTGGTTGCCTCTTGCCTCTAAGAAAATTCAAATTTCTTAATTTGGCATTTAATTGTTAAAAAACAAACAAAAAACAATCTAGCAATAATCTTCCTTCTTTTTCAGGTTTGCTTCCCCTGATTGACATGCTATTCTCTGAATGATATCCCATCATTCACTTCCAAACCTCTGCACAAGCCTGGAATGTCTAGAACATAAACTTTATTCACTTCTGTCTCTTAGAATCTTAAGGCACAATTCATTCCATCAAGACACAATTAATTTTCTGCTAGACACCTTCATTTAGCCTCTTAGGTGTTAATGTTTTCTCTCTCTTCCTAAAATTATCATATATATACTTTTTACTCTCCCTAATAGAAAATGAACTCTTTGTTTTGGTTTTATATTCCCATAGCAAACTCTTAATAAATACTTTTTTGGAGTGGATTAGAGTTCCCCTAAAGGGACACCATTGAAATTAAATTCATGCTATTATTACAAAAAAACAAGTTCTATAATAATTCTTTTATATTACTGTGTTTTAGTCTCCTTAATTACTAATCTATTGTTGATAGACAAAGGTTTCTATAGACAAGCCTACAGCGGACAGTGTTTTACAAGCCAACTCAAAGAAACTACCTTTGGAATCAATATAGTTTCCCACATGTGATTAATCCCTTATTGCATCAAGTCATAGCATTAGAAGTATGTGGTCCCACTGGCTGCTTCCGATGATAAGCATTATCAATCTGAAAGGTATAATATATATTCATAACATTCTTCATTTCTCCCATCAGCTCCACAATAGATAGCCATTTACAGGAAAGCTATTAGAAATAGTTTCACACCCTAAGTCAGAAAGATATATGACTCCAAATACCCTTTACCCAAAGTAGCCACTCTGATGACCTAATTAAGCACTTCTCTAATTCAACTAACACCATGAAAACTTCCTACAATCATTCAAACTTCTACTTTGGATTCCACAGGAATTGTCACCTAAAGGGAACATAGAATTGCCCTATTCCCCAACCTCTGGGTTCCTCCTAATGGGAATGGCTTACTATTCTACGAAGAAGAGCTAACATCTACTCAGTGGGTAACCCCTGGATGCCTCTATCATCAAGGTCCTAGTCTACTAAGTAGTGGTCTGGAAAGCCCAAAACCTAAACTTTGCAGCAGGACTTCTAAGAATTCTGCCTCAGCTCCTTATCATTCATAGGACACTTTATGGTTAGGGCTATCAGCAATGCAGTATCACCACTGCTAAAAAGAACCTGGGTTAGAATCCAGGCTCTATATTTATTACCTGTCTATCTTGGGATATTTAATTTAACTTCTCTGAGCTTCTATTTCCTTTCATGTAAAATTAAGGTATTTTATATATATGACTTCTAATATTCCTTTCTACTCTAAATTGATCATTGAAGTTATAGAGAAATATATGTGTATATATAAAAAGTTTGATATTGAGAAAGAGACAAAGATACATATAGGGACACCTATCTAACTCATTACATTCTCCTAAATACTACCTATGTATGTGTAAATATCTATAAAGCTGAGACTGAGATATCTAGCTCTTTATACTTTCCTACCTGCTACATATGTGTGTGTGTGTGTGTGTGTGTGTGTGTGTGTGTGTGTGTGTAAAAAGCTACATATTTAGAGAGATAGAGGCAGATATCTAGTCCTTTATGCTCTCTTGGATACTACAAATATGCATGTGGCACATATATATCTAAAGAACTAGACATTTAGATATGGGCGAAAGAGAGGGAGGGGAAAAGGAGAGGGCAGACAGAGGTGGGAAAGGATAAGGAGGAGGGGGGAAGGAGAAGGAAGGGGGAATGAGGATTTAGCTTGCAATGTGTGCACTTGCACTGCACACAGCTGTGAGCAGGTAATAAATGAGGATGTTTGTTTTAAGCTAGAGACTTGAGTCACCAGGTCTTTCAAAGACAAGGTTAATGGAATCACAAATTATAGCAGACAAGTGAAATTATCTCTCAACTCAGCCTGGTCATAACCAGATTATAGACCTGAGATAACAGTGTCTATCTCTTAATATCATGACTACTTTCTGGTACAAAACTAAGACATTGGTACATAATGGTTTACTTGAGTTTTTGTAAAGATGGCAATCTTAAAGTACTGATTCAATTTAGTCTTAATAAGTCTCCATGTATTAAGTTCAAATTAATGCCAATGAGGCTTGTCTTAATGAAACTACAAACCTGCCTCTATATTCAATTATTTGTGGCAGCTGGTTTCATTGAGTCATCTGCAGTCATTAGGGAAGAATATAGTACTGTGAGGCTTTCATATAATAGAAAAATAGGCATTGGTTTCATTCTAAGAGTAAATACAGACCTAGAAATATTTCCTAGCTAAAACTATAAATACACATATTTGGGGTTGTTGGTCAGTCATTTCATAGTCACACCCAACTCTGTGACCCTTTCTGGGGTTTTCTCGGCAAAAATACTAGAATGGTCTGCCATTTCCTTCTCTAGATCTTTTTTACAGATGAGGAAACTAAGGCAACGAGGGCCAAATAACTTGCCAAAGATCACACAACTAGTGAGTGACTAAGGCCAGCCCAGAACTCATGTCTCTCTGATTTCAGGACCATCAATTTATCCACTGCACTTCCTAGTTCATATATATGGATATATATATATATATATATATATATATATATATATATATGTATGTATATACATATATATATATGTAGCCATATGTATAAACATGTACACACAAGTATATATGTATGGATATATACATATTTAGTTTATGCAGTTTATGAGAGGAACAATAACAAAGATAACACTGCTAAATATCTGAATAAACTGAGAAACAGAAAAAAATAGAATATTGTGGATGATGCAGACTAACAAGCAGGGTGGGTAACCCCAAACAACATAGCAGGGTGGGTAACCCCAAAGTGCAGAACACTGTCCATCTTTCTTTTAATTCAGGCACAAAAAATAGGCTTGTCTTGTTGCAGATTTACTCCCCAGTTCTGTTCTATTTCAGGTGATCTTTAGAATAATTCTCGTACTCAGAGACTACAAAGAGTGACAAGAGGCAACATAAAACTTCTTGAGAGTGAGAAGAAAGATAGGCAGCCAAGATGAGGGGCATGGGGATGCAAAATATTAGCTTGTGGAAGGCAGAGCTCTTTCATTTGTGTGTTTCAAAGCCTAACACTTATTCAATAGAGTCTTAATCAATGTTTGTTCAATTGTAAGGATAGTCCAGTATTTAAAAGATGATCCACTCAATTCTTCAAGGTAGAGTTAAGTGCAAGGCCAGCCTCAGGAAAGTTAACTATTTTAAAATACTACCTTAGAGGATTTTTAATACTAATTTAGAGGAAACAATAAGAATGAGGGATGAGTGGTTATTTTAAAAAATCTAATGACCCAGTAGATCGTGCCAAAGGCCAGAGATTAAAAAAAAAAACTATTTATACTCAGGAGTCAGAAAGGGAGTCTGTGTTTGTAGCTGCTTTGAGGGAAGATCTTCATCCATTAGTAGCATTTGTATTTCTACTCTTTTCTTATCCAAGAAGATTCAAAATCCATGAAATTAACAACTAGCCAACTGCATATGTCTATCTGTCCCAATCTTATGGCAGGGCTAAACTGTTTAGTTACCAATGGCTACTGTAAATCTTAAGTCCTTTCAAAGGCAGTATGCATCCCTGTTTTATTATTCCACATCAGTGAACCAAAGAGTACAATTTTATAAATCTTATTGTTTTTTAGACTTATATATATGCTAAAAATAATTTTAAGCACTGTTTTCCCAAATCAAGACTGTGAATGTATTTACATGGAAAATGCCTTTCCTTTCCAAAAAATTCAAAACTTTCAACTTAATCTAATATCTGTATAATTCCATAAAACAAAACCAAAGAAATGTGATGGGCAAACATAGATTACAGGGTACTTTTCTTTTGTTGATGCTATGCAAATCAAATAAAACACATTCTCTCTCTCTCTCTCTCTCTCTCTCTCTCTCTCTCTCTCTCTCTCTCTCTCTCTCTCTCTCTCTCTCTCTCTCTCTCTCTCTCTCTCTCTCTCTCTCTCTCTCTCTCTCTTTCTCCTAGCTTCTTAATGAATCTTTGCTGCATTTGAGTATAATAGACAATACAAGATTTGCATGAGCTAGTCTATAAATATAGAAGGGAATTAGATTTTTTTGTCCAGGAAAAGGGGCAATTTCTTTATTTAAAAAATCTTAAAGAAAAAGAAAAAAAAGGTCTATTGCCTTCAGTTTTATGACTGCCTCTGGTGACTAGACAATTCTGCCCAGCCACTGGTTAGAGGCAGTCAGATATCCATCAGATATCCATTTGGAGATTTGTTTCCTCCACCAACCCAGAGTATCCTTGGACCTTAGATAAATAGCACAGAATTGATTTCTCAAGATGGTAGAAAAATCAGCATGGTGAAATAGTGTTACATTTAGAGTTACAGGACATGGGTTCAGATTCTGACTCAGAACTCTTACCTTAACCTTAACCTCTCTAGTGGCTTGATTTCATCAGTTATAAAATGACAGGACTGGACTAGAGAATCCCAACAGTTTCTTCCATTTCTAAATCGAGGATGCTTTCCTGTTCACAATTACAGATAACATGTGACCAGAGTTAACTTAGACTCAGGATTTAAGGCCAGGAACCGTGAGCTAAACTTGGAACTGGAAATTCAGTTTAATTCAAAAGTCATCTGTTAAAACACCTTTATGTTCCAGGCACTGAAAATACAAAGACAATTAAACATATCTTGCCTTTAAGGAACGTGTATGTTACTGCCTAGATTTCAAATTCCACCTCCTACAACTCACTACCACAAGCAAATCATTTAACTTCTCTTGCCTCAGTTTTCTCACCTGTAAAATGAGGATATGAATATCTATGGTGCCCCGTATATATGAGGCAGCACAGAACAGTTGGTAGTGACCTGATCATAGTGTCAAAAAGTCAAATGCCCAAGCCCTACCATAGACCAGTTCAATAATTTGGGCAAGTAACTTACCCACTCAGCACCCAGGACAGCTCTTTAAAGACCTTAAGTTATAGATGCTGGAATGCTGATAAATGATTAATAATCAACTTCCAAAAAGAAAAGAGATACAGGAAGCACTTATAAATTTAATCTGTATTGTTTTCTGTTTTACTTTAAGTCTAGACAATCAACAAAATAATATTTAATCCCTGATTTGTAGCACTTGCTGATTTCTGAGGAGTTAATTGCTCAAAATGAAAATTTAGCAATCAGCTCTCCCTCTCTGTTTCTGTCTCTCTCTCTTTTTCTGTAAGTCTGTATCCCTTACTCCCTCCATCCCTTCCTGTCCAAATACAGTCTCTATCATGAAGAAGAGTCACTTACATCAACTAGAATCACATATTTGAACCAAAAAGCTAAACAAAGACTTATCACATGATTGGGCAGAGGCGCAAATAGGATAATACATTTAAAGTGTTTTTGCAAACCTTAAAGCACTATATGAATGTTAGCTATCATGATTATTATGTTCTATTCACCATCTTGCAACCTCACCAGGAAAAGAATTTTTAATGTGGTTCTGTTCTAACCCAGGTTACCATCTATCAAAATTATGAAAAAACTCCCCTTGAAAATAAATCCTAAAAATGGTCATTAATTTTTGTTCCTGTTTTTTGCAGCCATTGACCCCAATTCTCATATAAGAACAACTCTGAATAGGAATTTTGCCTGCATCTACTATTTAATGAGCTTCTAGGCAACAAACGACCAAAAAGAGTCCACTCCTCCTTTAAAATTTGATGATCTCTACCTCTAGGAAAACTGGCCTCATAACTCCCAGGATCTCCTTTTCCTTTACAAGGATATTCAAGTTAAAAAGCAAAGCCAACTCATGTTTGAAGGGTAAGAGAAAGAGAGGATAGGTCCACTCTGATAATCAAATCATCCTCTATCTGCTAAAAAAATTTTATTTCATCTGCAGGTATTTCAGAATGACCAGTCTAGTTTGCAAGTCAGCCAGCCATAAAGACAAGCCTGAGAAGAAGGAAGAACTTTGTTCAAGGAAGCCAGA
Organism: Sminthopsis crassicaudata; assembly: GCF_048593235.1. Taxonomy (NCBI): domain Eukaryota; kingdom Metazoa; phylum Chordata; class Mammalia; order Dasyuromorphia; family Dasyuridae; genus Sminthopsis; species Sminthopsis crassicaudata. Next base: position 81,492,673 of record NC_133621.1, on the reverse strand, counting down.
TGATCCTCAGATACAAACAAGAGCCTTTTGTTCTACTTTCACTCATGTTTACCTAATGAAAGAACTTTACCATGGCTCCTGATAAAAGCTTAATCCAGCACACTTTTATTTTAGAAAATATTAGGAAAGAAAGAGACCTTGGAAATCAAGTTACAATCCTCATACTTTACAGACAGGATAAATTAACCTCAGAGAGATTAAGTGCAGTCGATGACTGAGGTAGCATTTGAACCCAGCTCTGGAGTGCCAAAAATTCTTTCCACAGTCAAAACTGAGGTGAGACGACAAGCCAGGATGTATAGACAGTCAATAGAGAAGAGACTTGTAAAAAGCATTTACTCAATATGGTTTTATATAAAGTGGGGTTTAACAGAAAACGATTTCTTTTGGAGAGTGTGGACTAGACCATCTTCAGTTTTAAAGGTGAGCTGTCCATCTTCCCTAATTACCATTTTGTTATCACCAAACATGCCTCTTTCATCATATTTCTCCAAAGGCATCAGGACATAATAGCAATACCTCCTGAGACATGTCACTATAAAGCGTTGTGTTTACACAGCTCAATACAATAGGATAGTGTGTGTATAAGATACCTCAGTTATTCCTGCTATCTACATTTCATCTGCCACATTAGCAGACTTTGATCCCTATCCACTCATGCAGAGTGCCACATCTGCTGCCTTGTTTTAGAAGGAGGAGGGAAGGAAGGAATAACTTTCAGACAGCTGGAAGGTGCAAAAATTCAATGAAATGAAACCAAACTGTTTAAGAAGAGAACAAAAAAAATCATGAATGGCAAAAGCCCAGAGGAAGCATATATTCCATCTAGATTATTTCCTTTTTTTATGCCAAAGAATTCATCTTAGACAGCACCAGGCTCTATCAGTTCTTACTACAAGGGCCGTTAAGGAGCAGCTTGAAATTGCTGGCAGATTATACTGCAGTGCATTTTTAAGAGAATATTTTTCATTTAAATTGATTCTCCATCTTTCCTTCCATGCAAAAGCATCCAGGGAAAGTTCTATTCTTTCTGCTTTCTTCAGCCATACTATACATAACCAAAATTAAGCAAAGAGAATGTCTCTGCTCAAGTGTGTGGCACAAGATCCCTCAGTTCCTGTGTCCTACTCCTTCCCTCAACATCTGTAGCACTGTTCTCAAGTTGGAGAAGTACACATGCAGGAGCAGAAATTGGTTAGCCAGAGACCTCCTACTTACCATTTACACAGATTTCAAATGGTCTGCAAAGGTCATCCTCAAACAAACAGCCTGTTGGGAAGAAGAAAAATAAAGATAGCTTAGTACTAGGAAAAGGATTGTCAAAGGAAGAGTTCTCTGAGTATTAATACTGCAATGTGAGACAGATGTTTGGCTTCTCTTAAGTGTGATAAATAACAGGGAAAAAATATTAAACATCCTCTTTTGTTTAATTCTTTCCAGTCTAATGTCTAGTTTTCTCTCCATAAACTGAAGGAATATGTTGACTTCAAATCTGTGTTTAAAAAGATCATTTCCACCAACATCCTCACATCACCAGAGAATTCATACCAATTTTCCTAATCCAAAATTTCCCTTTAATCACTGCAGTACAAAGGAACATAGTTAGTCAGTTAGTCTTCAGGAGTCAGCAATCATACATTAAACACCTACAAAGTACTTGGCACTGTGCAATAGGATAGGGAGAGAAAGAAAAAAGCAAGTTACAGACCCGGCTTTTAAGAAACTCACAATCTATTAGGGAGACATTAGGCAAAAAATTATGTACAAACAAGATATACCAAATAAGCTGGAGATATTTTTAGAGGGGAATCAATAAGGTTGAAGAATACTAGAAAAATTTTTTTGCAAAATGCAGGATTTTAACAAGGAAACCAGGAGATGGATATAAGGAAGGAGAAAATTCCAAATCCTCTGTATAACCATTGAAAATACAGTCAAGAGATAAAATCTCTTGTGCAAGCAACAGGAAGGAAGGCAGCATGAGTGGATCACAAAATATATGGTGGAAGTAGAGATGGTATATTAAAAGACTGAAAAGGTAGTAAGGATCCAGGTTCATTCAAAGGGCTCTGAATACCAAACAGATGATTTTATTTTTTTATCCTAAAGGGGGCAGGAATAGAGTATCTAACCAACTTTGAGCAATGGACCTCTTTAATGATCTGATGAAGCATATAGATCACCTCAGAATAATATTTTATTTTTATTAAAGCTTTTTATTTTTTAATTCTTTAACATTAGCCCTTGCAAAACCTTGTGTTCCAATTTTCCTTCTTTTCCCCTACTCCCTCCCCTAAATGGCAGGTAGTCCAATATATGTTAAACATAGTAGAAACATATGTTAAATCCAATATATACATACATATTTATACAATTACTGTGCTGCACAAGAAAAACCAAATCAAACAAGTAAAAAAAGAAGCAGAATAAAATGCAAGCAAGCAACAACAAAAAGAGTGAAAATGCTATGTTGTGAACCACATTCAGTTCCCACAGTCCTCTTTCTGGCTCTCTTCATCACTGAACAAATGGAACTAGTTTGAATCACCTCATTGTTGAAGAGAGCCACATCCATCAGAGTTGATCATCTTATAATTTTGTTGCCATGTTTAATGACCTCCTGGTTCTGCTTATTTCACTTAGCATCAATTCATTTAAGTCTCTCCAAGCCTCTCTGAAATCATCCTGCTGGTCATTTCTTATAGAACAATAATATTCCATAACATTCATATACCACAATTTATTCAGCCATTCTCCAATTGATGGATATCCATTTAGTTTCCAGTTACTACAAAAAGGGCTCCCACAAACATTCTTACATATGTTGGCCCCTTTCCCTCCTTTAAGATCTCTTTGGGCTATAAGCCCAGTAGAAAAACTGTTAGGTCAAAGGTGTATACACAGTTTGATTACTTTTTGAGCATAGTTCCAATCATTCCCCAGAATGGCTGGATGTATTCACAATTCCACCAACAATGTATCAGTATCCCACAGTTTCCCACATCCCCTCCAATATTCTGCATTGTCTTTCTCTGTCATCTTAGCCAATCTGACAGGTGTGTACTGGTATCTCAGAGTTGTCTTAATTTGCATTGATCTCTGATCAATAGTGATCTGGAGCACTTTTTCATATGACTAGAAATAGTTTCAATTTCTTCATCTGAAAATTGTCTGTTCATATCCCTTGTCCATTTATTTGGAGAATGGCTTGAACTCATAAATTTGAGTCAATTCTCTATATATTTTAGAAATGAGGCCTTTATCATAACCTTTGGATGTAAAAATGGTTCCCAATTTATTGCTTCCCTTCTAATCTTATGTGCTTTAGTTTTGTTTGTACAAAAACTTTTTAACCGAATATAATCAAAATCATCTATTTTGTGATTAGTAATGATCTCTAGCTCTTCTTTGATCACAAATTCCTTTCTCCTCCACAGATCTAAGAGGTAAACTATGCTGTGTTTTACTAATTTGTTTATTATATCATTCTTTATATCTAGATCATGAACCCAGTTTGTTCTTATCTTGATATCTTGTTTGGTGTGGGTCAGTGCCTAGTTTCTACCATCCTAGTTTCCATTTTTCCCAGCAGTTTTTGTCAAATAGTGTATTATTTATCCCAAAAGCTGGGGTCTTTGGGTTTATCAAACACTACTTACTATAGTCATTGACTATTTTGTCCTGTGAACATAACCTATTCCATTGATCAACTACTCTTATTTCTTAGCCAATACCAAATGGTTTTGATAACCACTACTTTATAATATAGTTTTAGATCTGGTACAGCTAGGCCATCTTCATTTGCTTTTTTTTTCATTAATTCCCTTGAAATTCTTGACATTTTGTTCTTCCATGTGAATTTTGTTGTTATTTTTTTCTAGGTTAGTAAAATAGGGGAGTTTGACTATCATAGCACTAAATAAATAGATTAGTTTAGGTAGTATTGTCATCTACTATTTTCACTAAACCTATACAAGAGCACTTGATATTTTTTCCAATTATTTAGATCTGACTTTATTTGTATGGAAAGTTTTTTGTAGTTTTGCTCATATACTTCCAGACTTTCCCTTGGCAGATAGATTCCCAAATATTTTATACTACCAACAGTTATTTTAAATGGAATTTCTCTTTGTATCTCTTGCTGTTGGATTTTGTTAGTGATGTATAAAAATGCTGATGATTTATGTATCCTGCAACTTTGCTAAAGTTGTAGATTATTTCTAATAGCTTTTAGTTGATTATCTGGGGTTCTCTAAGTATACCATCATATCATCTGCAAAGAGTGATAATTTGGTTTCCTCATTACTTACTCGAATTCCTTTAATCTCTTTTTCTTCTCTTATTTCCAAAGCTAGCATTTCTAATACATTATTGTATAGTAATGGTAGTAGTGGGCAATCTTGTTTCACCCCTGATCTTATTGGGAATGGTTCCAGTTTATCTCCATTACATACCATATGATGCTTGCTGATGATTTTAAATAGATGCTACTAACTATTTTAAGGAAAAGTCCATTTATTCCTCTACTTTCTAGTGTTTTTAATAGGAATGGATGTTGGATTTTATCAAATGCTTTTTCTGCATCTATTGAGATGATCATATTGTTTTTGTTAATTTTGTTATTGATATAGACAATTATGCTGGTAGTTTTTCTAATATTGAACTAGCCCTGCATTCCTGGTATAAATCCTACTTGGTCATGATATATTATCCTGGGGTGACTTTCTATAATCTCTTTGCTAATATTTTATTTAAGATTTTTGCATCAATACAAAATAATATTTTAAAAGGATAAATAAAACAATAAATTTCAGAGGATTGCAAAAGAAATCAATTACATTAAAATCTTTACCAAAAAGCTATAAAACAGTGATTAAGAAACATCATTACTAGGTTTATATCTTAATGATTTCAAAGAAAAGTACCTATATGTACAAAAATATTTAGAGCAGCTCTTTTTGTGTTGACAAAACATTGACAATTGATGAGACACCCATAAATTGGGGAATGGCTGAACAAATTGTGGTATATGATTGTCATGGAACACTACTATACTATAAAAAATATGCTAGGGAGAAATGTTTCACTTATTGTATCTGTATCTTCAGAGGCTAGTACAGTGCCTGGGACACAGAAATTTCTAAATAAATGTTTGCTAGCTGACTGATTGATTTAGCCTATTACATATACATGTAATAATACCCCTTAATAATAATAATTATATATATATATATATATATATATATATATATATATATATATATATATATATATATATATATATGTGTGTGTGTGTGTGTGTGTGTGTGTGTGTGTGTGTGTGTGTGTGTATGGTAAAATCCTCGAGATTATTTTGTAGAAAAGGCATTCTATTTTAATCATGGTCTACAAAAGGAGGACAGATTTAAAGTTGAATCCCTGAATCCATCTAGTCTACTGGCCTCATTTTTACAGATGAAGAAATCAATAGCAAGATGCTGATTAAAATAAGCTACACATTACAATTAATGCTCTGATTCTAAACTTGAAATAACCCCAACCTATTATCCATAGATTCCCTATTCTGGAGAAACTAAGGTAGATAGCAAACTAGAAAGATCCCCCAAATACCCTGGGATTAAAAAATAACTACAATATTTCAACTTATTTATTATTAAAGTTGCAAAGGTTATGCATATTTTACCCAACCAGTCAATATGCTAATTTCACCACTAATTGATGTGTGTTGTTATTTGTTCTAACATGAAGGAGGACCATATTTCATTTTAAATATCAACCACCTACTAATAGTAATTATGACCATAAATCATCAGGAGAATGGAAGCGACATTTTGTCTACCAGACACTTAGCTCAACCTGTGAACTGCAATGCCTTAGATACTTTTCATTTTCCAAATCAGCAGTGGCTGTCACATTCCAGCCTTGGCATATGTCAGAGAGTATGTCAAAAGAACCCGAGAACTAGTGGGCTAAATGATTCCAAATACTTTCTCTCTAAAGTAGCAATCAAAAACCTTCCTACAAGTGTTCTAATTTCAGCTATTAGGTCTGTGAGACATGGGGTTAAGAAGTCTCAATTAGATGTTAAAATTATCAGACATTATACATTTCAAATAAATAGCCAAAAAAACAAACACAACCCTATTTTCATTGCACATATACATACAATTTCAGTGCATATTGCACAAACATATAAATATACCTATCCTTAATTGGAAATTTACTTTGACAGTGCAAGTCTGAACACCAAAGAACAAAGCCATGGAATTAAAAAGATTCTCTGTTTTTCCCTTATACATGAGATCCATACATCAAATAAACATATGGAGAGGAGTAAAAACATCTCCAAATATCATGACTTCTCAAGCAAAAACCAAGAGGATGAAAAGCAGATGGCACTAGTCCCCATCATACTCATCAACCATCAACTACTGAGAACCTCTGCTCAAGATTCTTCATCTTGTGCTAAATGCCCCAAAGATGCATAACACAAAGCCCTCTCTCAAAAAGCTTATGATCTAAATGAAAAAGCAGGCAGGGGACGAAACCAAGATGGCAAAGAGTAGATAAGTATTTGTCTGAACTCTTCCCGGCTCCCTCAGATCAATACCACTCAAACCTCTGAATTAGTTTTGGAGTGACAGAACCCATAAATATTTGGACTATAAAAAATTTTAGCAGAAGATATTTGGGAAGAAATTCAGGAAAGATCTGTTTCAATCGGGCAGTGGAGAGAGGAGCTTATTGTAGTCCAGCCCAGGTATAGCACAGTACAGTACAGTGCAGAGATATTCAGAGTGGAGAGGCTTCCACACTGGGGGAATCTAGTGAGAGGCTAGCCAAAAACAGCAGCATTGCTACTCTGTCCTGGTTCAGAAACCAGTGGATCAACAGACTAGCTATGAGACCTTCAATGCAATTACAAAAGGTAAATAATGAGCCCCAGCATAAGACAGGACTTGGTCATGCCCAGCCAGCATTGGAAGGAAGCCTAGGACAGTATGAAGCTACTGTGCCTATAGAGGAATCTTGGGACAATCTCCCCTTTGGCCAAAGAGAAGACCTCAACCTTTAAAAATGAGAAAAAAGCAAACAAAATTCTGGCCATATATAACTTTTATGGTGACAAGGAAAACCAGACCTTAAACCCTGAGGATGCTAAATGAAAAAACAGTAAATACCACACATATGGTTAATAAGCAATAGGAGGCAGAAAACTTTCAGCATTCATTCAGTGGCACACAAATAAATGCTATAGAATTCAAAGGAAAAATATATCACTGAATGCTAAAAGAGTGGCAGATTTCTCTGAGGATATGGAATTAGAGCCAAGTCAGGAAGGAAAAGTAAACCTTGGTTTGGTCTTCATTCTACTGGGATGTTATAACCAGCAAAACTCTTAATATACATCACTGGTTCTCAAACTTTTTGTTCTCAGGGCTTCTTCATATTCTTAAGATTTTTTGAGAATACTCCAAAGAACTTTTGTTTATGTTAACCAAAATCTATCAATATTTGCCATTTTCACATTTTTAATTTTTTAGTATTATTTTAAGTATTATCATTTAGTAATATTATGAAACAAGTTTTTACCTTTTGTCTCCCTCAAAGAGTCATAGGAATCCTAAGGAACCATATTTTCATTTGATCAATAAACATTTATTAAGCACCTACTACATGCAAAGCATTGTACTAAACTTTGAGAATCATTACTGAATATTATCTCATTGGATCTTTCTACTACCTCTGTATGTAGTATTACTACAGATATTTTATTGCAGTTTTACAGTTGAGAAAATTCAAACTCTGAAAAGTTGAGTGAGAAAATACTAAGTATTGGAGATAATATTTGACCAGAAATCCAGTAATATTTCCATTCTATCAAGATGTCGCTATTCAAATTATTTTCATTTATGTCAAAGTGAATAGTCTAAGCACTCCAGGAAAATTTGAGGAAAGGTCAGGCCATGTTTTCATGTAGGGAAGATCAGGAAAAGCTTCATAGAAGTGGCTGCATTTGAGCTGAGCCTTGATGGTTTTTGAGGAGGACACTGACATGATGAAAGTTATCAACTAAAATAATCTCAACAGATGTGGAAAGAATGGATTGAGGACAGATTGGAAGCAGAGCAGCCAGGTGAGAAGGCTTTACAATATCCAAGGCATATTAGAAAAACTGATTATAATTTAAGCTAGATTCATGGCAAGATGTAATGCAGAGGAAAGGACAAATAAATGATATGGTGTGGGAGTAAAATAAAAAAGAATCAACAAGGGGCAAGATAGAGGCTCAGGCAGCCTTTGTGCAAAAGCAGTGGAATAAGGCAAGACACAAATGCTGCCTTATGTTATTTATGCACAGTTTATATTTGTATACATCTTCCTTTAAGGTTCAGCTTTCTGTTTTCTGCTTTTATTCATTTGAATAAGCTGCAAATCTGAGAGGGGGTACACAAAATCAAACTTTAAAATTACTGTAACACACTAAATCAATGATTACTGAACAAGATAAAAATTCTAAAGGGGAAAAACACAGTCCTGCATTTGGGGTTCTTTTCTCTCTCTTTTTAAAAACTATCTTGAAATACAATGATAAGAAAAAATTCCCCACAAGTGAATTTATAACTTTAAAAGAATACAAAACTAAATTGTTTGCCAGTAAATATGATTCATACAACATTTCTTCTTAGTGTAACAAAAATCAAAAAGAAATAAAATTAGTTGATAAATCCAGTTCATTTTTTTCTTTTGATTTTAACTTCATGAGGATAATAAAAAGATATAATTGTTATTTGAGAGTGGTTTGTAAGTTTCAAATAACAATGTTTATAGAAGTACCAACAAGTATAAATCTTTGCAGCTCTAGACTACAGCTAATCAAGGGAAAGCATAACGATGAAGAGAAGGGCATCCCAAAACCAATATACAAAATCCCAAATTATACACAATATCAATTAGTTGGTGATTATTCACACTGGAAGGAATCCCAGAGTGGGAGTGAGAAAACAGAGGTTCTACTTCAGTCTCCGTCCCTAGTTTGTTGTGTGAAATTAAATATGTTGCTTAAATTATCAGTTTCATGAGCAAAAAAAAAAATTGTGTTACTGTTGGGTATTTGGAAGACTTACTAGGAATTCCAAGAATTATAGAAGAAAGTCATTTACTCTCTGTAAGCTTCTGATTCCTCCTCTGTAAAATGGGGGGTTAATAATAGTCCCTACATCACAGGATTGTTGTGAGGATAAAATGAGATAATATGTATACAGTGCTTTGCAAATCTTAAAGTACTACATAAATACTGTTATTACTATTATCTACAATATACCACAATTGGCTACCCTCTCCAAGCTCTCACCTATCCTATACTCACATTCTCTCTCCCTCTCTCTCTTCCCCTTGTTCCTTTCTTTCCTTCTCCGCTCCCTCTCCTCGTCTTCCCCTTCCTGCTGTAACTGCCTCTGCCTCTCCCTCTCCCCCTCCCTCTCCCCCTCCCCCTCCCCCACCCCCTCCCCCCCTCTCCTCTCCCTCTCCCTCTTCCTCTCCCTCTCTCCCTCTCCCTCTCCCTCTCTCCCTCTCCCTCTCCCTCTCCCCCTCCCTCTCTCCCTCTCCCTCTCCCTCTCTCCCTCTCCCTCTCCCTCTCCCTCTCCCTCTCCCTCTCTCCCTCTCTCCCTCTCTCCCTCTCCCTCTCCCTCTTCCTCTCCCTCTCCCTCTCCCTCTCCTTCTCTCCCTCTCTCCCTCTCTCCCCCTCCCCCTCCCTCTCCCTCTTCCTCTCCCTCTCCCTCTCCCTCTCTCCCTCTCTCCCTCTCTCCCTCTTTCCCTCTCCCTCTCCCTCTGCCTCTCTCTCTCTCTCTCTCCCCTCCCCTCCCCTGCCTCTTTCTCACACACACACACATACATCCTCTGCCACTAACCCTCAACAATTTTTCATACTTTAAAGATCATTGCATTTGACTATCTCATTTAATGACAGCTAATAGCTGTCAGATACTATACTAAGCATTTTACAATTATTACCTCATTTAATCCTAACAAGCCTAGGAAATAGGTATTTTACCATACCCATTTTGCCACATAAGGAATCTGAAGCAAATAGACGTAAAGTGACTTGTGCAGAGTCACACAGCTCCACAGACAGCATTTCTACCATGGATTCCCTTTTCTCCCTTTACTTCACTATATAATTAATAGCTCAATTATGTGCCATCATCCATTCTTGAATTTCTTTTCCTTTCATCTGTCTTTATTCACTCACTATTTGCAACCTAGATCATGCCCATCACATACCTACTGGGCTGATGATTAGCAAAGTTACACAGCTCACCAAGGTCCCCTACAAATTCATGCAATCTAATTACAGCTGAATTCTCACTGTGGAACATCATGAGCCTTTTGTTACTTCCTAATTTGCACTCTTTATCATATCCTATAGAGCAACTGTCCCAAACCTTCTTCCATATGGCTTCCAAAGACCTTTTTAAACTCTACAGGCAACTTTGCCTTTTAGTTACTAAGCAAGGCCATGTATCATGAGTTCCTCAGCTCTCAATACAATATCTCAAACATTTCTATATCTTACCCCATCGTCCTCCTTTGTTTTAGTCTTTGAGGAAGAAATAGCTCTTTGAAACAAAATTAATCCCTCAGTTGTGCCTTTGATCTCCATCTCCTACTGCAATGTTGCCATAGAAACAGGGATCACAAAACTGAACACAAGGATCCCTGTGGGCCTGCCCATTGACTTAGAAAACCACCATTAACATTATCTATGTCCTATTACATTTATTTATCTTGTTAAATATTTTCAATTACATTTTAATCTTGGACAGACTACACTTGGGTGTACTGCCAACCTCATGCAGCTGACCAATAACTTGACACATCTGCTCCGACTGAATCTTCCAAGGGCTTTCCTCATAAATCATTCATTGTCTGTTTCTCTCTCTCCCTTGCCCTAGTCTCTGTGGCCTTTTTGCCTATCACCCACAGATTTTACATACATCCTCAATGTCATCCATATCTCTTCTGCTTTCCAATGCCAAATTTTTAGAATTATTTTACACTTACTATCTCAGCTTGTTCTCCCTATACTTATTTAATAGTCCCTTAACACCTGATTTCAGATCTCACAACTCTTGTAAAATTACACTGTTAAATGTGGTATTCTATCCAATCAACTACAAAGGACCTATGAATGAAGATGCTATCCACCTCCAGAGAAAGAACTGATATATGAAACTACTAATTACATAATTTCATATATACATACATGGGTGTATATACGCATATATGTGTGTATGTAACACACATACCTATGTACACTTTTGTGGTATATTACATATATGTGTGTGTATATGGTATTAGGAGGAAAGAAAAAAGGAAAACAGTTAGGAATTTTAGTGTAACAAAAAAATTTAATTAAAGAAAATAAAAATAAATGTGATGTTTCTTTCAACTTGACTGACTTTAGCTTTTCATACTACTGACCATCACTTCCTTCCCCTTAGATGTGAAAAGGTCCTTTTCTTGTTCTCCTTTTTGCTAGCTGACTTTTTTTTCTCTATAGTATATTATTTTTCCAATTATACATAATAGTTTTCAACATTCATTTTCAGAAGATTTTGAGTTCCAATTTTTTTTCTCCCTCATTTTTTTGCCTCTCCCCTCCCCACAAATAACTTGACATAGGTACAATCCTTTTAAACATATTTCCATATTGGTCATTTTGTAAAAGAAAAATCAGAACAAAAGGGAAAAATCATGAGAAAGAAAAAGCAAAAAAATGCCAAAAAGGTGAATATAGTATGTTTTGAGCTGCATTCAGGCCCCATAGTTTTCCTTCTGAATGGGAATGAAACTTCCATCCCAAGTCATTGGAATTATCTTGGATCACTGTATTGCTGAAAAGAACTAAGTATCATAATTGATCATTATATAATTTTACCATTACTATGTGCAGTGATGCCCTAATTCTGCTCATTTCACTCAGTATCAGTTCATATAAGTCTTTTCAGGTTTTTCTGAAATCACTTGCTGACTATTTCTTCTTCCCTTCATATTCCATCACTCACCATCTAAGTACTACTGTCCCCTAAGCCAATGCAATAGACTCTCTTCTCTCTCCCTCCCTCCAATCTTCTCCATGTTATTGTAATCTGTTTCCATTAATTCAGTTGTCAACTGTAAAAGATGCTCTCAAGTCTATGTAACCAACTCTCATAACCCTGCTTATTTTTACTTTCATGCTGCCAGTTACCTACTTAACCTCTCCATGTAGAGTTCTATTGACATCTCAAACTTAGCACATCCTTAACAGAACTCACCCTCTTTTCTTAAATCCAAACTTAGGATTTAAACTCCCTCTAACCTTTGCATTTCTACTGAAAATACAATTCTCCCAATCACTCTATTTTGTAATAGTAAAAACATAATAGATTCTTTCAATCACCAGACATTGCCAATTCCTGATGGTTGTACTTTCACAGCATTCCTTGTATCTTTCCTTTCTCTCACTCAAATGGAAGCCATCGTAGCTCAGGTTCGTATCACCTCTTACCTAGCCTACTATAACTCCCTCCTGATTGGCCACCCTATATCTAGCCTTTCTTTTCTCCAATCAATTATCTATACAACTGCAAAAATAATCTAAGGCATGGATATTGCAATATTGATTTCTTTTTCAAAAATCTTCAATGACTCCATATTGCCTCTTGCATAAAACCTATTACTCAGATAGCATGAAAGATCCTCCACAACCTGAGTTCAATCTATTTTCCTGTCTTTATTTCACATTATTCCCATTCATCCACTTTATGTTCAATCCAAACTGTCTGGTTGGCTTTTTCCCTAGACTCATAATTCCATCCTCTTTTTGCATAAACTATTGCAAATTTTTGAAAGAAGAAAGAAAGAAGGGAAAAAAGGAAAGAAAGGAGGGAGAGAATAAGGAAAAGGGTATAAAGGAAGGAAGGAAAAGAAAAAGGAAGGAAGAAGAGAGAAAGGAAGGAAAGAAGGGAGAGAGAAAGGAAGGAAGGGAGAAAAGAAGAAAGGAGGAGAGACAAAGGAAGGATGGGAGAGAGAAAGGAAAAGAAAGAAAATGCATCTCCATTTCTCAGAATTGTTATTTTCTTTCAAAGTACAGTTCAGGTGCCATCTCCTCTGTAGAGGCCTTTTCTGAGTGCTCTAGTTGCCTACATATGTAAATATTGCATCTTTCCAATGGAATATAAGTTTTGTTTTGTTTTTTAATGACAGCAACTATTTTGGTGGGGATGAGGATATTTATTTATATCTCTGTAATCTAATGCCTATATAGGAGATGCTTAATAAATGTTTGTTGAATTGACTTTTAAGAAAATGAATTCATAGTCTGAAATCAAAATTCATGCATCCATCCTAAAATCAGCCTAGTGATTTTTTGGCAGGGTAGCGAGATGGGGGAAGGAAAATTCTTTGTATTGTCATCCTCCCCAAGAATGACAATGACAAAAACAAAATCCTACTTCTTAAAACTCTATCATTCCAGGACCCGCTGCTGGCTAAGGAGCTCAGATGTGGCAGAAATCCAATGCCATACAAAAAGTAGGGCACAGTTGGGGATAAATGGCCTGTGGAGTTTGAAGAAATGGGCTGGCAAATTGACTCAGCTTTCTGGAGCAACAGCAAAATGTGTAAACACTCAATGAAAACTGTGAGCCCTATGAGTCCACTCTGAGTGACCATACTCCCAAGAGGTCATAGGCTACATTTGTACAAACACACTCCAGAAGGCAGTAATTAAAGCTAGTTCAGCAAGTGTACAGAGGGAAGACATTATGATACCCAATCTTTCATTTTAAAAAATGCAAAAAAAGTGGTATGATAAAATCAAGCTGCAAACATATAGAAACAAGTCTGAGGATGAGTATCAATCATTGCCTTACTTATGTCTTCCAAATTTGGATTTATCTTATCTTATCCAATCCCCAATATTGACCTAATGCCAAAATCTTTTGTTCGATTTATGTATCCTTATTCCTAGAAAATAAATTACAATAAATATTAACTGTTGCTCATATGCAAGACACCGTGGGAGAAATGAGAAAACATAAAGGATATAAATAGTCTATTTTCTAAGGATGAAACACAAACTATCAGTAATAATTTTTTAAACAATTTGGTGGGAATTAAGACAATTCTGGGACCATCTCTAAACCATAAAATTGACAATAAACAAACAAATAAATGGAAGCAATAGGGCTCAATGTTGGCAGACACATAGAGAAACAGGTATTCTACAGGGTTTTTGAGAAAGAGGTGCCTATCCAATTGTGGTGGAATTATAAACTAGCACCTTTTTGGAAAACAATCTCTCAATATATACCAAAATAACCACTCCCTTTGATCAAAATATTCATGGGAACAAAAGGCACTGAGACTGTTTAAAAAAAAAAGTATCAAAAAAACAAAAACAAAAACAAAAATGGGGGAGGGATGGAAAAAGAATAAAAAGATTGGAATGTCTAGAATGAAAATTCCTTCAATAGAGTGTAAGTTTTCTGAAGTCAAGAATTGTTCCATTTCTGTCTTATAGACCTTAAAAAATGCACACCCTCCCATCTTTAAAGCAATTTAAGAAACTTCAGCAGAAAAGCCCCGGAACTATCATGTCTCATTCTTGATTTTAAAAACTAGGGAAGATACTAAGTACCCAAAGGGATTGGAAGAAGTGACAGAGGAATAAACTGCCATCTCTAAAAACTCCAGATGTCTCCAATTCAGACTTTTAGAGGCCACAACAAATAACATACCAATAGCCTGGTCAACATTTGTTGTTTTACGTTTGGTAAGGAAAGGAAATACACAGAAAATATGGACTCCCCAAAAAAACACATATCAAATATCCCTTATCTTGTGCAACATATGATATAAAGGGCAGAACATTTTGTTTTGCACAGTATAAGATCTCTGTCAAATCTGCAATTATGCTGGCAAGTCAAAAGAAAGAGAAAAAAAAAGAAAAAATATGTTCATTATAATCTTCCTTCCAGTAAAGTCCTTACATGAAAACAAGGAACATTTCTATTAAGTTGTTAAAAAAAAAACAGGCCAAGATTTCCCTGTAAATCTTCCTTTAAATCATCCATTAATACAAACGTGCCACTCTTAAGCCAGAGTTGATAAGCTCGAATGCTCTCTCAGCAAGAGACGTGCACTCCAGCAAGCGTTCCCTGCCAATCCCTCTTGGTCGATTGTCATTTTGCACTTCCCCACCCATAAGAAAGGCTGTGCAAAGGCAAAAGTGGGCATGTTTCCATCACAGGACCATAAATGGGAAGTCTAATTACCATCCCTGAGAGCCTCAGCAGCAGACAGACAAGGCAACCCACAGCCCCCAGATGACGTCAATCCCTCCCTTTCATGTCCCTGCATTGATTCCGCACTCTCCGATGCTCATTCTTTTCTCCTTTTATTAAATAAGAGCTTCTGAGATAAAGTGGCACGCTCCCATTGCCCACTGCCAACGTGAAGTACTTCTGATGTTATCACCAACATCAAGCTTACGCAGAAACAGAATCATGCTTTGTTATGATTTTAGAGTACAAGAGAGGCCCCCTCCAAACACAGTTCCCACCAAGTAAGTCTTAAATCAAGGGAATCTAGGAACTTTTTTTTTGATAACTATTTTAGTTTAATTGCTTTCATTATCCTTCATATTTTAAAAACATCATTTGAAAAAGAATCAACATTAGATTGCTAAAGGAGTCTATGATAGATACAAAAAAAGTTAAAAACCTCTGCCTTAGACTTTTTGAATTTTTTTAAGTTTCATTTATTTTTCTATCATAGAAAAGCAGTTGTAATAAAAATACTTGTGAAAAAGTATTTAGAAGGCATGAGAACATTGTTTACATCTTTTTTAAAATTACTTTTTCAACATATTTTAGTTTTCCTGAATTACATGTAAAGACAGTTTTTAAAATTCATTTTGGTAAAATTTTGAGTTCCAAATTTTTTCTTCCTTACCTCCCAACTCCCTAAGACAGCAATCTGAAATAGGTTATAGATGTACAATAATTTTAAACATATTTCAGTATTAGTCATGTGAAAAAATCAGAACAAAATGGGGGAAAATATGATAAAAAAAACTAAAAAAGGTGAAAATAATATGTTTCTATCCACATTCAGTCTCCTTAACTCTTCCTCTGAAAGAAGATAGCATTTTCCATCACAAGTCTATTAGACTTATCTTGGATCACTGCATTGCTTAGAAGAGCTAAGGTTATCCTAATTGAACATCAAATAAACTTCCTGTTATTGTGTACAATGTTTTCCTGGTTCTGCTCATGTCACTCAGCATCAGTTTATATAAGTCTTTCCACACTCTCCTGAAATTAGCATTTTCAACATTTCTTATGGAACAATAATATTCCATTTATTCATTTGCCAATTGATGGGCATTTATTCATTTTCCAATTCCTTAACACTTCAAAAAGAACAACTACAAACGTTTTTATCCCATGTGGGTTCTTTTCCTTCTTTTATGATCTCTGAGGGACACAGACCCAGTAGTAATGCTGCTAGATCAAAGGATGTGTACAGTTTTGCCCTTGGGTATAGAATAAAAGGGTTTCTTAAGCTAGGGTCTAGCTATTTTAAAAAATAGTTTGATAATTGTATTTCAGTATAATTGTTTTCTTTTTAAGTTTATGGATTTAATTTTATCCATTTAGTAACATTGTTCTGAGAAGGGAGCCACATCAAAGAAATGGAAGTTGAGGGATACCCATCAATTGGGGAATGGCTGAACATATTGTAATCTATGATTTTGTTAGAATAGTATTGTAGTATAAGAAATAACTGGCAGGATGTTGTCAGGAACAATTGAACTTACATTAACTGATGCAAAGAAAATGAGTAGAATGAGGAGAAGAACATTATACACAAAACAGCAATACCATATGAAGAATGGTGAATAACTTAAGTTCTTAGTAATACCATGATCTAAGATGATCCATTTATAGACTCATGATGAAAAATCTTATCTACCTCCAGTTAAATAACTAATCAAATCTGAATATAGATAAAAGAACATTTTTGATACTTTCTTAATTTTTCTGGGTTTTCTAGGGTTTTTTTTCCTAGAACATTACTGACTACACCTGTATAATTTATGTCAAATTGCTTGCCGTATCAATGAGAAGGGAGGAAAAGAAGGGAAAAATTTTAAAACCCAAGATTTTTTTTTAAATTTTTAAAATTTTTACATATAATTGAAAAATAAAGTATTAGAATTTGAAATAAAAGGGAGTAGTAAAGCTTCACCAGACTATTAACAAAAATGTTAAAAATCCCTGCTTTCACTCCTACCAGAAGGGTCAGGCCTGTGTTAAAAGTACCCCAAAAAAGATAATTTAAAGATATTGGGAAAGTCAAGGTTTTAGGCTACTACTCAGCTATATACTTTTTTCTCTTATATATACATATATATCAACATTATATATATATATATAATATGTATAATATATAAAATTATATTTAACATTGCATAATACAATATTTTACATATATATTATTTATATATTTTTCTCCTTCTGAAATGTGTTCACAACTTAAAGACTTAGAAAGATGTCTAGGGCACTTGAGAAGCTGTGACTTGCTCAGAGTAGCACACAGACAGTTTATATCAGAGGCAGGACTTGGACCCCGGTCTGCATAGTGCTTAAGTCAACTTTTTCTTACTATATCACAATAATTCTTATGCCTTAGTGGAAATGAATTCCAAATATTGTCCTAAGAGCAGATTTTGATGAAGAGAAAATAAGGAAAGACAATGAAGGTTCTAGACCAATCTACAAGGCTTGGATAACTAGGTAGTGTAAAAGGGAAAAAGGAGATAGGCTTAGGACAGTATCAATGTCACATTTTTGTCCAGGGCTCTCATACTGCAAATGTGATGGATTTTGAGCTGAGGGTTTTAGTGAACTAAGTACTCAATGCAAGTCAAAAGTATGATAGGGAACCTATTCAATCATAAGGTACATTCAGGAGAGGCATAGCATCTAGAATTAGGAAGCTAATAATCTTGCCCTATTTTGCTCTGGTCTGCATTTAGTTCTATACACCATATTTTAAAAGAAGATAAAATAAAGTGGAAAAGAACCATATGAAGACAAGCAGAATGGTGAAGAGCATTGTGCTATAGAAGAGCTAACTAGGGGAATTAAGCACAGTTAGTGTTCAGGAGAGACAACTTGGGGGAATGCAACAGCCTTCTTGAAGAGCTTGAATTTGTCCTGCTTAAGCTCAAAAGGCAGAACCGCAAAGAAGCAAATTATCCAAGAATGAAAAAGATTGCTTTGACGGCAATCTAGAGGTCTTACAAACAAAAGCAGAATGGCCATGGGTTGAGTATATTATAAAAAAGATATACACATGGGTCAGGTCCTAAGGTCACTTTCAAGGCTTAAATTCCTTAGTATTACTATTCCATATTTTTTTTTCATTTTTGAATGATTTTTATTTCTGCTTTTCCCCCCTTCATTAGATTAAACACTTTATTTTGATTATCTGAGCCAGTCACATCATTATCCAATAAGAAGGAACTGCTATCTGGGATATTTTGGCAAAGCAATCTGGATACACAGATACTTCAGGAAAATGGAATAAGTAGATTGTTATCTCAAATAAAGGAGATGGGTAGTTTGTGTGCCAACTTTAGCAATCTTCAAGCCCGGAGGGAACGGCTGATTCAAAGAGAACACAAATCCATTTGAGAGTAAAGAAAGCAAATGTAATCAATAAAACTTAAAAAAAAGACAAGAAAAATAAGAAATAAAAAAGTAAACAACTCAAGATCTTAGCCTATGTCTCTTAAAAAGAGTTAACTTCATTTAAATTCTCCACTTCCTCACCACCTATTTATTTCTACTCATTTACATTCTTATTTTTGGTCTACTCATAAAATACTCAAAGTATGTTAGGGATTTCTTAACCAGTAAATCCAATGGCTTTTTCTCAATCTTTATTCTATTTGACCTCTCTGAAGCTTTTGGCACTTTTTTGGGGGGAGGGGAGAGTCCTTCTCCTAGACACCTTCTCTATCCTTAGTTCCATCCAAAGTAATACAGCCCGCTCTCCTTTTTAATTCTGAGCTTGAATTAATGTCCATTTGCAATGTCTATCAAAGATTTATATACTAATAGATGAAATCTATATGTTGTCGATCTCACTGTATGTCATAATCTCAAAAACAGGTATTTATCTACTTGGGTTTTTTCAGATGAATGGTTAGGTCAAATTGTTTTGAGCAGTTATATTTCTTCTCCAGGAGGCTCTACAGTATTCTGAGGTTTGATGTAACCATCATAATGTCATCAGAAACAGGAGAACTTCACAGTATTTAATAAATCCTTATTCCACTTTAGTTCTGGGCTGGTCCTTTAAAATAGGAGGAAAAACCCAAGGCAAACTCTCTATTTCATATCTTTCCTAGTAAATATTCATGAATAAGTTGTTTTGTTTTTTTCATAGATTCATGGAATCTTGAGGAATGCTGCCAGATGAAAGGAAAACCTAGTGTTGGAAGAATTTTTAAGCCATGTTTTGTTCTATGGAAATAAATCCTATTTTAATTGTTACTAATCAGTACAATAGGTTCTTTTATTTTCTACGTTTTTCAGTAATTTTTTTGATTTGATATATTATGCATTGTGATATATCACACATGAAAGTCTTATAATTCCCTACTATATTCTCACTGAGAATTTTTTCCTTTAACTTCAGTAACTTCCTGCTCTTCAAAACCTTTACAATTGTATGATTCCAACAAGGTTCTCATCATTAACTTAATATAATTCAACTGTGTCCCTCTCTTTATTCTCTGAAATGACATTCTGTTTCCTCTACTGTGATGTCCACTTCTAAGTGTGGTAGTTTCATTGTTCTTGATCACGAAAACTATTTGTTATAATAATCTTACCTGAGTCCATCCTTTCTTTCGATTTCATCCTTATATGTCCTTGTTTGGAATTTGCTTAGTTGGTTCTTTCATCAAGCTTTCTTTAAGCTTTTCCCCCTCCATTGCTTCTCTGTCAGGGGTGTAATAGCATTCATAGTTTTCTCCCTACTCTATAAGATATTATAAATTTGTTTACATTCTAAGCCCAGATTTCTGTTGGCTCTCATGTTTGACAAGTAAGTCAAATGTATATTGATCGAAGTGGTTTTTAGGGTTTTGATCTCACCATTACAGTAAGTGATTTAAAGTGATTGACTTCTACATGTATTTATCATAATCAGCATCAATGTCATTTTCCCATCTATATATCATTTTTAACATTAACAAATTATTTAAATAAATCAGGCTGACATTATTTTACTTGTACACCATATATCTTCCCTCATTTTTATTTTTTCAATTTTGTAATAATTTAAATCTTAAGTCTCATAACTCAATGATCTATCCATAGATATTTCATTCAGAAATGACTCCCATCTCAGAAATGAGAAATTTTCTGACTGCTTAAAACAATTTTCATTTTTATATTATTTGGTGCCCACTATATATCCAATAATTTCTAATTGCTTTCTCAAAAATTAATCAATATGCACAACATTTTAAGAGAAGGCCTTTGGAAAGTCTACACGTCCATCACCTCTTTCATTTTTTATCCCTAATGCATATTTTTCAGTATATATGTATGACATCCTTGTCTTTTCCTATCTGTTCTTTGAAGTAAAAATATGTATCAAAATATGCTGATTTAATTTGAATAGTCTTACTGTGTTATGGCAGATTTTAGAATTTTTCAAACTCTTCATCCTCTGTAATCAATGTTAGTACATAAACGGTAATTATTTTCATGGTAGCCTTTTAATAAATACTTTCCATAAACAATGAAATACAAGATGTTTCATTAAATTCTGCTTCCTTAACTGTAGAGAAAAAATATTTAATTCTACCAAGTCCTTCATCTGTCTATTCAAACAAAACCTTCCATTGAGCTATCACTTTTTCATATTTTAGATTCATTCATGGTGTGGATGTTAAGGATCACTATGATTTTATTTCTCTAGATATGTGTCCACCACCTGGTCACTGAATTAGATTCTAACAGTGAGGTGACTCCCTAACAGCTGACTGAAAACACACTCCTCAACAAGATATTCAAAGTCCTCCACAATCTGATGTCAGTCTACTTTTCAGGACTTATTTCACATTATTCACTTTAAAATATTTTATTTTTTATCCAAACTCAACTACTAGTTATTATCCATATCAGCATCCTTTCCTCTGCCTCTTTGGAATTAACTGAACAAGTCATTATGCCCTATAATATAACCCCTGACTCAGTCTCCTCTCCTTACCCTTTAGAAAAATAAGGTCATAAATCTAAAACTTGAAGATACTCAGAGACCATCCAGTTCAACCCTCTCATTTTATAGAAAAAACTGAGGCCGTGGGAGATCATGACTTGCCAAGATCACAGAAATCGTTAAGTATCAGAAGCAGGATCTGAACCCTGCTCCTCTGCCTACAAAGCCTAGGCTGTTTCCAAGAAACCATGTTGCCTCCCCATTCCTTATGTTGATTCAATGTCCAGCTCAGTGGCCATTCCCTCCCTTAAATCTTCCTTCTTCTCTCAGTTGTTAGTTCTATTCCCCCTCTCATAGCATTGCTCTTTTACTTCCTTGTGTGAATATTGAATCCATCCTAATAACACATAAGCAACTCAGGGGCAATGGCTCCTTCCTTTTTGTCCCTGCATCTTCCCTGCTAGTGACCACGCCCATGAAATGAGTATTGAATTGAACTGATTTGCTTAGTATTCTGCCTACAACTGGAATGATAGTACAATTTCAATTAAACCTAATGTAACATATCAATATTGATATATGAAATAGCATTTTCCAAGGCTCTGGGGGAAACTGAAAGGCTCAATGAGACATAAAACTTTTTCTCCTGGAAGTAGATGAATAGCCAACAAAAACAAAATAACTATAGCACAAAATAGTGGAAAGCAAGTAAGGATATGAATAAAATATTTCTGAATTCCAAAAGAATTCCAAGGAGGTCATTAACAAACTGAAGGCTTTAGATGGAGGTTTCTTAAATAAAGATGATCTCTAAACAAGGTGAAGGATTTTAAGAGACAGAGAGGCAAGATGAGCCTGGCCAAACATAACACATTTGGAGAGTAAAGAAGAATCGAACAGAAAAATATGTAGTGTATAGAAAGAATGGTGACAAAATCATCCAGTTTGGCTGAAGTACAGCGTCCATATAAGGAAGCAATATAAAATATGGCTTGAAAGGTTGTCATCAAATTGTAGAGAGCCTTGAATGTCAAACTATGAAATTTGAACTTTATTTTGGAAGTAATAAGGATCCCTTTGAAAGGATTTGACCATAGAAGTGATCTGATCACATTTATAGATAGGGCGTATAAGTATAGCAGCAATATAGAGAACAGATTGGAGAGAAAGCAGGAAAGTAGAGGTACAATGACCTAATGAAGTACTTCAGCTATTCAGGTGGATAATAATGAAGTCTTATATGGAACTAATGAATTAAAATAGTGAGAAGAAAATTGATACAAAAGAATAATACCAAGTAAAATTGATAAAATAAGAGAGTTTGTACAAGTCATTACCTATTCAGTGTCTGGTACATATTATATTCTTGATAAATACTTGGTGATTGACTGCTAATCAATTGGATATGATCAGCAATTACTGTTACTACTGAAGTATAATACAAGGAGATTTACCAAAAGCAGATCCCCTGGTATTTTCACCGGAGACTAAATAGCTACAGGCAAAGCACTCTGTTGACCAAGAGCTATATTTGGCAAATTATAAGCATCATTCAAGCTAAAAGGCTCTTTCAACTTAAACTTAGTCTCCTTTTAGCAGATAATGTGGAGACCACAGCAGGGTAAAAAATGCATTAGCTCTACCTCCCATTTAATCAAAATGAATGCTTACGAAGTTTAGTAAATTGCTTCATGCTTTAGGAAATTCCCTTTCCTTTTCCATCCCCTAAGAGTTTAACTACAAGAGAGTAAATTTGTCCATTTGTCTGGACATTGATTGCCTTAATAGTCCTCTACAGTATGAAAGTGCAGGTTTTTGAGAAGTCAGGGAAATGCCAAAGTAAATGATACACAGTGAATAATTCATTGATTTTCTTCAACAGTTTGAGCTGTTTTTAATGGTTTTTCCTTAAAAGTACCTAATATACTTTTAGTAACAACAGCTAACTATCTCAGCTCTTTATGAGAGTTCACCCACATACCCACCCTAAGCCAGAAACTTGAAGCCAGACAAAGATCTGAAGCTTAGATCTGAGCTTCTTAGTTTCTCAGTTTCATCATCTACTATTAATCCCAATCTGCTATTTGACTTGGAAGAAAGGATACCATAACATCTTAGGGGATAGACAATTTTTAGAATATTATTTTGAATTCTTAACTACAATTAAGAATCACTATAACAATGACTAATA
The DNA here is from genome assembly GCF_048593235.1 of Sminthopsis crassicaudata. Taxonomy (NCBI): domain Eukaryota; kingdom Metazoa; phylum Chordata; class Mammalia; order Dasyuromorphia; family Dasyuridae; genus Sminthopsis; species Sminthopsis crassicaudata. The sequence goes on along the minus strand of NC_133621.1, from coordinate 81,469,188 downwards.
CTGTAGTTTTAATCCCAGGTTAGTTTACCACTAACCTTAGTAAATCCTTAGAATACTCTCCCTACCACTGATATAATGATGATAAAGTAGGTCTACCAATATCAATATTAAGTCTGTATCCCAAAGAGATAAAAAATAAAAAAGGGGAAATACACAAATTTCATAACAGCAATTTTAGTGGTAGCAAAGAATTGGAAATTGAGGGGATGCTCACCAATCAGGGAATTGTAATGTATAATTGTTATGGAATACTACACTATTATAAGAAAAGACATTCAGGACACTCACAAAAAATGAAAAATTTATATGTACTGATGCAAAGTAAAGTGATCAGAACAAGGAAAATACTGTTTTTGTTTTGGTTTGTTTTTTGCTGAAGCAATTAAGGTTAAGTGACTTGCCCAGGAAAATATTGTGTATAGTAACATCAATATCAACAACCAGGATGCTCTCAGAAAAACCTGGACTTAAATAAATTGATGCAAAGCAAAGTAAGCAGAACCAGGGAAAGAACATTAAATGTAACGACAGCAATATTTTGCAAGATGTAAATGACAGCTATTCTCAGTAATACAATGATCCAAAACAATTCCAAAGGCCTTATGATAAAAAAAATGCTATCAATTTCCAGAGAAAGAGCTTATGGAGTCTAAATGCAGATCAATTTGTAATTTTTGAAATTTTCTTTATTTTTCTTGTCTTTATTTTTGTCTGTATTTTCTTTCACAACAAAAATAATATGGAAATGTGTTTTTCATAAATATATATATATATACATATATATGTTTATGTGTCTCTGTGTCTGTGTTCTATATCATATTCTTGCTTTCTCAATGAGTGAGAAGGGGAAGGAGGGAATTTTGAACTTATAATTTTAAAAAATAAATGTTAAATATAGTTTTTCTAGGTACTTGGGAGAAAAGAAAATATCAAATAAATATATTCTTTAAAAGCAGGCATACCTATCTTTATGTTGTACACTTTGTGACCACATTTCATTAACACAGAGAGCTACATTTGTAAACCCATTATATGTATTTGGTCCTTCACTAAAGATGAGATGTCTGAAGCTGGGCTAGTCTGTAATATCTTGAGGGACAAGTATAGAAATTACATCTTCCCTAGGTCAACAGATTATAGAATCATGGGTTTAATCTTGGCAATGACTGACTGATCTTCTACACTATTCCACTTTGTGCCTTTTCTAAATTTCATGTTTGTGTCTTATAAAGTGTGAGTAAAACTGTTGTCACTAAGTATTAGAAATAAAGTTCATGAGAATACATCACTTGATTCCCAAAGATGAGTTTACAGATAAGCGATTGAACATGCTTAGAATAGGAAAGGAATTGTAATCTTCTAGACTTATACATATATCTCTTAGGATCAATCTGAAACTATCCAAAGCCCATAAAACTGGTATTGGCTTTCTTAACAAAATAATCCTTTTGTAGTCATATCTAGTAGAATATATCAATCACTCCATATATGTACTAAAAACAAATCTAAGATAACTTTAGGAGCAGCAAAGTGGCAGAGTCCTGAGCCTTGAGTCAGGAAGATTGCTCTTCCTGAGTTCAAATCTAACTTCAGAGTTACCAACTCCCTGGGCATAACCCTGTTTGCATCAGTTTCCTCATCTGTAAAATGAGCTGAAATAGGAAATGGCAAACCATAGCAATATCTCTGCCAACAAAACTCTAAAATGGGTCAAAGAACAAACACCAACAAAAGTAGCTTTGGAAGAAAAGGCATTAACCCTTTTTGTAGTGGAAAGGAACTGGAAACTGAGTGGATGCCCATCAGTTGGTGAATGGCTAAATAAGTTATGTATATGAATGTTATGGAATATGAGAAATGATCAGCAGACTGATTTCACAAAGATATGGAGGAATTTACATGAATTGTGAAATGAATAGAACAAAAAAATCATTGAACACAGCAACAAGATTATGTGATGATCAACTGTGATAAACTTGACTCTTCAACAAGGGGGTCATTCAGGTCAATTCCAATAGATTTATGATGGAGATTGTCATCTACATCCAGAGAGAGAACTATAGGTGTGAACATGGATCACAATATAGTATTTCCATCTTTATTGTTGTTGCTGTTGTTTGCTTGTTTTTTTTTTTCCTTTCTCACTTTTTTCCTTTTTAATCTGATTTTTCTCGGGCAGTATGATAAATGTGGGAATATGTTTAGAAGAATTGCACATGTTTAGCCTATATTGGATTACTTGCTGTATAAGGAAGGGGATGAGGAGGTAAGAAGAAAAATTTGGAAGGGTGAATGTTGACAACTTTCTTTGCATGAATTTTGAAAATAAAAAGCTATTATAAAAAATAAACTACACAAGATTCCTAAAAAGAAAAAAAGAAAGGAAGGCATTTATAACTGGGATAGGAGTGAAATCAAGAAAGAGCCCTAGACTGGAGAAGGGTCTGCACAGAGGAGATCTATCACTCCCTGACCACAGAGCTAACTACCCTTCTCTGTTCCTTCATTTAAAAGATCTGGAAACTATTACTCAAATGGAGGCACCCTTCCCTCTTTTCTAGGGAAATGGCCACTAAAACTGGTCCTAATTCAATCACAAGCCCTTCCTAATCCTTTTATAACCCAAAAGTTATTCCAAACTTCCTAATTTTAAGATTTTTTTATTCCAAATATCCAAATGAACATTTCTGAATTAAACTGCCAACTGGATAAGGACTGATTTCCAATGGGATACCAGATACAAGACAGCTTTGTTCCGGCCAAAAATAACAGCAGTTAACTTTCTTCACTACTTCAAGAAGCTGTGATCCTATCCATCTGGGGACTCCCTTGAGGTGGTGACACAAATTGTAATTCTTCTCTTGATCTCACGTCAATCATAGCCTAAGAACTAAAAAGGATCTTATCCATGAAGTCCAATTCTCCACTGGTCAGATGCAAAAGCTGAGCCCAAGAGAAATTAAGCAACCTCCCTTATCTATAGAATGAAGATGATAATAATAGCACTTCCCTCACATAGGTGCTGTAAGGAGCTAGTGATAACATATGTGTGACATGCCCCGCAACCTTAAAAATTATATATAAATGTTAATTAATTGTTATTTTGTTGTTATTGCCCAAGATCACATAGATATTTAAGGACAAAGGTGATATTCAAACCCAGACTTTTAAACTATAAATCTAGGAGTTTTTCTATAGTACCACTTATTAACTTAAGACTTCTAATATTTATAAAGTCCTTTCCTCATGGCAATCTTATGAAATAAACTGTTCAAATATTACTACCCCCATTTTGACTCAAAGAAACTGAGTCTCTGAGACAAAGTGACTTGCCCATGATGGCCCAGATAAGTATGGGATACAACATCAGAAACAGGACGCCTTACCCCAAATCCATGTTGCTTCAAATACTGCCTTTTAATAGTCTTCATGAGGTATTAAACTCGAAAATATTTACTCTCTAAAGGACAACTTTCTGAATGTTAGTGCTCTTGAGAAGCTTGCAATCTTTGTTTAATCCATGTGTCTTCATACCTAACACGTTGCCAAGTCTTGTCATTTCTACCTTCAAAATATTTCTCCTCCATGTCCCTTTCATTCTACTCACACATTGGTAGAAGCCCATGGCACCTTATCTTTGTTGACTGGTCTTAAGCATCTCCCTACTCCAAGTTTACCTTACCTTGATCTTCCTAAATCATTTCAATCTCCCATGCAAACTTTAGTACCTACCTAATTGCCATGAGAATTAAAAATAAAATGTTCCATTGTGGCATTTAAAGACATTCACAGAAAAATGCTATCCAGCTCTAGAGAAAGAACTGATGAGTCTGAATGGAGATCATTTTTTATTTTACTTTTTTTTTCATTTTTTTGGTCTGTGTTGTCTTTTGAAACTTGACTAATATGGAATATATTTTGCATGACTGTATATACATAATCTACTTTAAATTGCTTGCCTTCTCAAGGAGGGGGAGAGAAAATCCGGAAAAAGAGGGAAGGAAAGAATTTTTAAAAACATTTTTTGTTAATAGAAGCTTTTTATTTTTAAAACATATGTATGGATAATTTTTCAGCACTGACCTTGCCAAACTTTGTGTTCCATTTCCCCCCTTTTCCTTACCTCCTAGGTAGTAAGTAATGCAAGATATTTTAAGCATGGTATTTGTTAACTCCAATATATGCACATATATTTATACAATTATCTTGCCACACAAGAAAAGTCAGCTCAAAAAGGAAAAGATGACAAAGAAAATAAAACTCAAGCAAACAACAACAAAGAGTGAAAATGCTATGCTATGATCAAAACTCAGTCCCCATAGTCCTCTTTCTGGGTATAGATGGCTCTCTTCATCACAAGATCATTGGGACTGGCCTGAAGCTTCTCATTGTTGAAGAGAGCCATGTCCATCTCCTGGCTCTCCTCACTTCACTCAGCATCAGTTCATGTAAGTCTCTCCAGGCCTTTCTGAATTCATCCTACTGATCATTTCTTATAAAACAATAATATTCCATAACAGAATTTAATATTTTAAATGAATGTTAATTATTTTACATGCAGTTGGAAAAAATAAAATAGAAAAATAAAAAATAATAATTTTCACAATTTATCCTCTTCCTAAATTTTTACTTTTCTTATACTTTGTTTTTCTCCATATATTCCAGAATCAAGTAACTCCTTCCTATTTGTATTTCCTTGCTTAAGACACTCTCTCCCAGCTCTGTACCTTTTTAGTTTACAATGTTCCACTTTATTACCTCCTATCTCCAAAACTGTCCTCAAATTCCACCTTCTTCAAGAGGACTTTCCCAATCCCTTCCTCATCTCTCAGTGGTAGTTCCTTCCTTTTGCAATTTCCTTCCATTTCTACTGCATATATATATATATATACATATATATATAGTATATATATACATATATATGTGTGTGTATATATATATATATATTGCATATGTATAATTAATTGTTTGTGTTCCGACTCTTCCATTAAAATGGGAGCTCCCTGGGGTCAGGTATTTTGTTTTATCCTTTCTTCATATACCCAAATTTTAGCACAATGCCTGTTATGTAGTTGGTGCTTAATAAATTAATAAATACGTTAAACAAATAAGTTAGTGCTTGTTTATTGACACAGCATAATAGAGTGCTGGGCTTGAAGTCAGGAAGACATGAAAAAGTTCAAACCCAGCCTCAGACACTGGGATCACAGGCAAGTCACATAAACCCTGTTTTCCTCAGTTTCCTCATATGTAAAAAGGAGATAATAACAGCTCCTGCCTCTCAGGGTTATTGTAAGAACCAAATGAAAAATTGGCAAAGAACTTAGTCCAATGCATGGCACAGAGGAAGTGCTACATAAATGCTAGCCCCCTTCCCTTTCACAGACAACAAATCAGCAGTCTAACAACAGATCTGTAAACAAAGTCTTACCAGCCCAGTGGAGCCTTGCAAGGTTTGCACTCCTCCCTCTATGAACCCAGGATCACCTCTGTACCATAATGGTGCATTGGAGGAGGATTTTAGTGGAAGAACAGCAGTTAATTTGGCGGAAATATTCTCTCTGCACCAGAGAGTCCAACTTAATAACCTCAGAGGCTTATTACAACTCTCACCTCTGCTGGATTTATTTTGTGTAGAATTTTAATTGGACCTTTATTTTATGGCCTAGTAGACAGCCTCCTAAGATATTATTTGGTCTCTAAAAGAAGAAAAAGACTCCCTAAGTAGTCTCAGGAAGTGGGAAAAAACATTTCTACTAATGGAAAAATTTAAGTATGCTTCCTTATACACTGAAAATACAGAAATGTTTCTTCCCCCTGGGAAATCAAATTACAAGGTAATAAGGGATAATATAAATGGTCAGACATCTGATTTTGAGCCTAGACTCTATTGCTTTTTGATCATGGGTAAATTATTTTAATTCCTCCAAACCTCAGTTTACTCATTTCTAAAAATGAAAGAAAAATTATTTTAATACCTACCTTCTAGTATTGTAGTTTATTACACAAACACAACATGAATTGCTAATAATAACAATAGAAACTTCTACTCAACTGCTGTAGATATAAAACCTTTCCAGCAATAGCAGAAAAAAGATAACTTCATAGAAATTTTGTAGGAAAATCTAATTCATTTATGATCTAAAGAGCCAAAAGGAGTTGGGTTCAAATTCTGACATCTCTGTGATCTCTGGCAAGTTAAATAAGTAATCTTGTTGGGCCTCAAAATAGAGAGGCCCAATAAGCCTTTAAGACATCTTAGAATGTTAATTGTCCCAAAGTCCTAGAAAGCAAAATACAATTTTGAAAATATTATTAATATTGTGCAAGGAACTGAAGAAAAGCTAAATTATTTGGAACAGAATCATGCTTGTGTATCATTAGAAGGGAATTATAGCAACAATAGAATAACAACAGCTAATGTGTACATCGCTCCTATTGATCTTATTTGATCCTTCATGCAACTCTGAGAGATAGATATGCAAGCATTATTAATTCCACTTTACAGGTAAGGAAATTAGAACCCCTTACTCAAGACTCCACTACTCTAAAAGTGGCATAAATGGTACTGAAATCCTGATCTAGATTTCACACTCAGGTCTAATCTTTCCAAATCTAGTTTGGCTACACCACTAGCACCTCCCTAAATCTTTCTATAATCATGTGTTTTAGTACTTTAAAAAATGAAAAGCTGCAGAAACTTCCTTATAAAAGGTCCTTAAGAAGCAAAGGAAATCCATTGATTCATGATCATGTCTAAAGTCAAGGGAATAAAAGAGACCACAGAATAGCAAGAAAAGGAAGTAGTCTGGAAAGATCATATAGTCTCTTCAAGACAAGTTTTTCTATTCCCTTCTTAAAGATTTCTAGGGAAGGAAACTCCATCAGATCAGATGATTAAGATGTGCTTCCTTAGGCTTTACTGGAACTTCTATTTTACCTGGAAGAAATTTGAAGGTCCTTTGTGTGGTTTGATGGGGAGAAGAGGGGAAGAAGAGAAGGAGCCATAATATATTTACTTTTTACCAAGGAAAGGCATACACTGTAGGGTCAGCTGCCTCATCTGTAAAATGGAGCTAATAAACTCATTGCAATCAATTGAGCAATCAAACAATAAGGTTAGTATTAAACCCCTTACCCTTGCCAAGCACTGGAATAGGCATGAAGGATATGAATCAATGGACAAATATTTATTAAGCATGTCCTATGTTCCAGATCCTGGGTTCAGTATGAGACACAAAGACAAAAATCAAACAGTTTTTTGCTCTCAAGAAGCTTACAACCCATTAAATGAGACAACATGGTGTGTTTGTGTGTGCATGCATGTGAACACATATGTTTATAGATTTATGAAATATGAAAATGTGTATTTATATGTACATACATATAAATGTAAGTCCACACACACACCTACTTCACAGAGCTGAAGAAAGCACTTCAGAAACCATAAAATACTATAGAAATGTGATCACAGACTGGAAGCTGGGAGGGAACCTTAGAGGTCATTTAACCTAATCACCTCATTTTACCACAGAGAAAACTATTGTCATTATTCTTTCCAGTCCCATTTCATGCTCAAGCCATTAGCTTTCCTCTTTGTGGAATCCCTTAAGTACTATGAACCAATTCCCTCTCTTTAATCACAGAAAGCAAAGTTCTATAACTCCAACATCCCGCTGTAATTGTCTGAGTGTCCCTCCCCCCAGAAGATGATTAACTGGTCCAAGTGGAAAGATGAGAACAGCTTGCCTTCTCTTGTAGGGATCCCTGCTCCCACCCCCATAGAAACCAAGGGTGAGGTTTTGTTCTTTTAAATCCACCCACAGCCCTCGCCTAAGAGGAAGAAAACCTGAACAGAAGCAGATTTGTTCACAACTGTTGTGTTTCTCACCTCCAGCAATGTGACAAAAGGAAGGAACCCATGTAAAAAAAAAAAAATCAGCAGTCCCATTTATTTCATGCGCAAGAGGAAAAAGATGGATGAACTTTGGAAACAGGTGGCTGCTGACTTTGCTGCCATTTCAATATGGTACAACTCATCTGACCCCGAAGTTGTAGAAGTGTCCCCACTTGGCCTCTGCCCCACTCTCCCCACTCACAAGCCAAATTTCAAGAAAAACTGATTCCATGACCTTCAACAAGTTACTCCAATTCAACTTCCTTGACCTAAATTTCCTCATCTATAAAATTTGAGGAGGGTCACAGATGATACCCATTAATTGTGCTAATTTTATAACTAATTCACCCAAGAATATCTTCTCTTTTCCCAAAATTCCATTCTGACAAAAAATAAAAAATAAATAAGCCTTTATTTTTATAGCTAGAAAAGAGGTAATACTTTACCTCAAAGTCAGTGTGAGTAAAGCACTTTGTAAACTCTGAAATACAAGGAAAGTGAACCACTGAATCAGAGGATTTATACCTAGAAGGTGTCTCTGGTCCAACCTCCTCATTTTTTAGTTGAATGATGAAAATGAAGCTGTGTTTGATAACTTAACAGAGGAAGTGTGGAGTTAAAAATTGAATCCAAGATTTCAGCTTACAAAATATCATTCTCCTTCTACTATGCCATACTGTCCCTATTAATGATAATCCAATTATGAGCAAAATGTCTGGTACATAACAGGGCCTTAATAAATGTTTATTGATTCTTACATCAAAATAGTTTGGCCTGATTAACCAAGCAGGAAAAACTGAGTTAAAAAAGAATGTCTGTTGTCCAGACTATGAAATGCAGTTAGATGAAAAACCAAAGGAACTGTTTTGTTAATATGTGAGAGAAGGGCGGGGGGGGGGGGGGAAGTTTGGTAAAGACTGTAGATAATCTGCCTTAAACTTACAGAAGCCCTCAATCCTATATCTGACACACACAAGCTTCAGGACTCTGAGAGATCACTGAAATTCTGGCTCCCAGGAAACTTTCCACATCTCCAAGTTGGAAAGAAGGTGCTGATCTTCACTTAAAGAGAATGTTCCATACCAGGATTTCCCTCTACTGATCACTGATGAAATCATAGGTTTAAGATATATATTTAATATACAAAGATAGAGAAGATAGCTTGGATAGGAACCTATTAGATTTGGAGAGTTGCCTAGAGCAACAAAAGATGTTAAAGGAAGGACTCAAATGTATTTTTACAAACTCTTTCTACACTATACACCGTTGTCTCTAAATTAATGTATGTTCAAATGTGTGCGCGCACACACACACACACACACACACACAGTACAAATGGACAATGAACTGGGGCCAAAATTCAACTGAGTAACAGGCTACATTGCCCTTGGGAAGTTGCTTCACATTTTTAATGCTTCACTTCCATCCAAACTTCTCCCTTTAATGAAAGCCCATCTTTTAAATGACAGTGTTGTATGGCTTTAAGTCTCTCCAGAGAATTAAATTGAGGGTGACCACAATGGCAATGGAGAAGTGCATGATGAGCCCTATCCTTAACCAAGAACCCCATAAGGGAAGATTCTGCAGAAACATCACCATTGCGTGATAGAAAAGAGTAGGAACATAAGTACTGACAGCCCACATGGTCCATTTGTATCCTCTCCATGTCAAGAAAGCCATAGAAACACTCCACATACAATCAATGGACTTCCTCTGAAGGATTCAGGCAGGAACATGGATACCCCCAGACCGGGTATGCATAAGATCAATCTACATTATAGAGAAGGTGCCCACATTGATGAGATCAACAGATCCATAATAGCACTGAAATATCATTATCATAGATAATCATAATAGCAAAAAAAAACACAGTTTACCAAGTACTCTCAGCAAAATAATCTTTTGATAAGTCAACATTTTATGATTTCCCAGTATAATTAAATCATATAACCTGAACTGTCAGGACCAATTAAAGCTCGTCCCGTCCATTAAACTGAAATGAATTACCTCTGTTGATTAGTCTGGACTTCCTTTTCCTTAAGAAACTCAGTGTCAAAACCCATACAACAGAGCCCATCAGTCACCCAGTTTGCTGCCAGGCAGACAGTGGCAATCATTGTGGCAAGCTAGAAGAATCAGAAGTTTGAATGGATCCTAAGCAGCCAGAAAAACCTGGGTTCAAAACTGGCCTCAAACATGTGCTAGTTGTGGGACCCTGAACAAGCCATTTCCATTCTGTCTTCCCCTCCTCATGGAAGTAAGAGCAGCACCTAGCTTCTCCTCAAAGTAATCACAGTCAAACATGTAGTCACATGGCTGTGAGGTTGTCATTTTGACTTCTCCCCATGCTCAGGTCAGCCACAACTTCATGGAGGGATTGAATTAAACTACTTGTCTCCTCTGTCCGACTTCCATTTGCTATAACCTAGTCCCAGCTCACCCACAGTTTCCTCTTTGTAGATAACTTCATTAAGCAGAAAATTGAAAAACCCAGGGAAGGTCATTCATCCAGTGTCTGCTCACAGAAATGACTGGACAGTTTTCAACAAAGCATTTTAAATAACTTCCTGGATTAGATTTCCAAATCTCCTTAGGGAAATAGGGAATATCTTTAGGGAGTCTGCAGCAGGGCCCCACTCTAAGACTTAAAACCCAAAACATTCCTCATCATATCATAGAACCAAATATTAAGAGCCAGGAAATTGTCAAAGCTCAAGAGAACTGCTTAAGATTGTAGGGTCACAAATCTAGAACCAAAAGAGAACTTTGGTCCATTTTGGATCCACCCACCATTTTACAGATTCAGAAACTGAGGCAAATATGTTAAGTTCCTTGGTCGAGGTTATATAGGTAATTATTATCAGTGACAGGATTCTCATTGTCTCCAGAGTCTCTCTCTGATTCTTTCTTAACAGTGATTCCCTAATTACAATCACAAAAGAGCAGAGTTCAATTCCTGCTTCTGACAATATACTTTGTTTTTAAAGACTAGAAAAAATTAACTTCTCTAATTATTTAAATTATTTACTTTAAGAATATTTTTAGTTCTTCCTTGCTGCATCAATTGCTGTGTTAAGTGGACCATATGATGCAGTTCTAGGGTTTGAGGAAATGATTAGTCCCAGGAAGAGAGACGTTTAATAGCCCTCATAGCCTACATGGGCTTTTTTTAAATGTGCTTTGTACCTACCAGACACTTAATAAATGTAGACTGAATGAACAAATGAGTTTAGGCAAGAAAGCATCTTTCAAATTTTCTTCTCCTTTCTGAACATTTTCCAGGCTCATTTTCATCTATATTAAGCATTCAGCTGACAAGCTCTAAAGATAAAATGCCAAATACCAGCCAGCTGCCTAAAAGGGCAAATAAGACAGTAGATCTGACCTCACAGAGGGAGAGCACATAATAATGAAAATGGGATCTTTAACCATCACATTCCAGGCCACTCAGGAAAAATGGTAAGATATATGGTACTGTATAAAGAGAAGAAAAGTGAACCTGTTAAGCAGTAGCAGCCTTCCCTCCAGTTTATAAAGTCAAAGCATCTACTCCAGGATCCTCTTTGAACAGTCATGAAAAAACAGGCATTTATGCAATGATAATTTAACTCAACAAGAATTATTCACCATCTTGAACACCATATAAACTTTGGGAGAAAAGGAAACTAGATTCCAAAGAGTTCCTGGATTCATAGAGCTTACCACATCATCAAAAACAGACATGAAACAGATCAATAACGGATATTGAACACAGAGGAATAACTATGGTAAGGCAATTGGGACTTTGCCCCAAAGTGCCAACAGCTGGAAGGGGAGATTTTCCTCCTGGCAGAATATACCATTCTTTCATGGTCTTTCAAGAGACTTTTACTTTGCAGGAAAATCCAGCTCCTTTGTCTAGCCAGAGCTACCACCTCCCCTGGATTCATCTACCTTCCCCTCAGTCACCATGAGCAGATCCTTTGAAGATTTTCACCTTCTCTCATGGCTTGCTAATTGTTCCTTGCTCTCTGGTTCTGCTCGCTTTACTTATGAATTAGGAAAAAAACTCTTCAGAATACAATTTCCATCTTTTGTCTGCCTCTTAGAATCCTTTACTTCCTTTAAAATTCTGCCCAAGCAACGTCTTCTACATGAAGGCTTGCCTATCCCCCCTCCAACTGCCAGAATCCTGCCCTAAAAAATTCACCATGTATTTATTTTATAGAAGCAGTATGGAGCTGAGAGTAGAGAGAATTCCCATGAGCCCAAAAGATTGGGGTTCAAATCCTCTCTTGAACATATACTAATACTATGAACCCTAACAAATTCACTCTGCCTCAGGATTGTAGTAACAAACTCAAATAGAAATGGGGGACACAAGTGTACATAAAGATCCCTATGGCTATATGCTGCCTAAGAAAACCACATATTAATATTACTATGTTTTATTGCATTTTATTTTTTGTTACATATTTCCCAATTATATTTGAATCTGGTTCAGAAGCTCTGAGCAATAGTGTGCTGCCTGTAAGCCTCTATTCTAGTCAATTTTCTAAATCTATTCTCTGTCAGAAAAGGTTTTGGCTGAATTAGAGAAGCCATCTTGACTACCTCTTTACTCCCCCCCCCCCAGGCTTTAGTTATCTTTCCTATCACCCTTTCTCTCATTGGTGAATGCTTGAAAGAGCCTCCCTCTGCAGTCTGTAGCCCCTTCAATGTGCTGAATTTCCTCACTCAAATATAATCTTTGCCCCTATTTTTGCCCCTTGTGTATCTCCATGCTAAGTATAATGCCTGAAACAGTAAGTGCTTAATAAATGCTTGTTGATTTAAAATTGGAACTGGAAGAGGTAGAGTTCCTCAACTAAAAGTTCCTTCTACCAGTTTCAGTACTTATTCCCTATATTTTGAATAAATTTTCTCATCTACGTGTCGTTTCTCCCACTATAATATAATCTCCAAGATAGAGATTGTCTCACTTTTAGCTTTGTATTTCGAGTCTTGCCTGGCACATAATAGTTACCTAATTCAAATTAGTTGGTTGAATGACTCCTATTGCTCCATCCTCATTTCAATAAAATGACATTATCACAACATTGTCCAAACATCAGAGTTAAGGTTGGATTTAAGTCCTGGTTATGCTACTTCTTGCCACTGTAACTTTGAGTAAACCATCTAATATTTCTGGACCTCCATTTTTTTTCATTCGTAAATGACAGCGTTGAGCTATATGATATCCAAGATCCCTTGAAACTGTGAGTCTAGGAGATTTCTGGCCGGCAAAAACAGGCAATCAGTCCTCTTAGTGAAGCACAGTTTTATCATGCAGGAAGCTCCCCTCCTGTGCTGCTCTGAAGTTTCATGCCCCAGTAAAGGGAAAACAAACAGCAAAGAGAACATAATGTACATTCCAAACACACCACCCTCAATTTTCAAGGAGATGTTTACTTGATTTTCTGCCATCTTTACTTAAAGCTAATGAAATGGTTTGGGGAAACATTTATCACAAAGGCATATTAGAGGAATATATTCTCCCCACCCCCATCTGTTCAACTAAGAAGAGATAAAAAAAGCAAACCACATCAGAAATTCTCTTGGTTAGTTTATCTGAAAAAGAAATTCCAATTACCTTTCTTAAAAGTAATTGATGCCTTTTTTGTTGCTGTTACTGTTTATTTGTTTAAGGTTTTCTCTATAGATCACTTACTTTTACAACCAATACTAAGGGGCTTCTCTGCAAAACAGGAGAGCAATAGTAAGTGATGAGAAGGAAAGAAGCTGTATTCTGAAGCTTTTGTTTTGTTTCCATAGCATTATTTTCTGTAACTGGTGCTCAGGGCTTTGTCTAGATAAATTATGTCAATTCAACAAATATTTATAAGGTTCCTGCTATGTGCTAGAGGTTTTATTAGCTCAGGGAATAAGTATCACTTTCACAATAATAATTTTTAAAATATCCTAAATGTAATGGGATGGACTAACCAATGAGGGCTCAGTTTTTGAAGCATAAAGATAGCCGCCCCACCCACCCAGTTTTATTCCTTCCAGCATTCCCAAATACTCCTTGTTTCCAATCCAACCACACTGAAACTTTATGAAGCCAATTTCCAGTCTTGATGACTAAGGGCTTGGTACAATGTGACAGCAAAATGTTTTGTGATTGGAGTTAATGTTGGAAGCAACAATCTTTTGGGTTATCCCTAGAATTCTGAAGGAAGTAGTAATTACTCACCCTCTGGGGAAACTTAATGTGATTATGAGTACTCAGTATGGGGAGTTGCTCCTGAAGTAGCATTACACTAAGAATGAAAACCAACAGGAAGATAAGAAATAGGATGGGAAAAGGAGGTGGGGCAGGAAAGGAGGGAGAAGAAAAAAAATGATAGACAGGGAAATCAGGAGATTATAATTTTCAGTAACAGTTACCCAGGTCTATAAATTCTTCCTTCAAAATGTCTGTCAGATTGGAATCATAAATCTCAGATCTGCTGTCTTACAGCAACAATTACTACAATTTTCCATATGTGTAAAAATACCATAAACAGTATTCAATTCAATTCAGTGAATATTTAAGATACCGTTAATATACAAGAATATGTGCTAAGTTCTAGAAATACAAATATGAAAAATGACAATCTCTGCCCTTGATAAGCTTATATTATAACAGGAGGATTCCATGTATGCATAAATAACTATGGTTCAAGTTTAAAAGTGGCAAATGGTCAGCTAAATCTTGCTTGCATAATTCTAGGGAGCTCACCATTTCATGAATCATTCAATTATTACACATTTATTAAATGTCTATGACTTAGCAGGCACAATTCTAGACAATAAGGATATTTTTAAAATGTTCTTAGGAGCTTTATATAAAGCAAGCTACTCCATTTGGAGATAGTTCTTAGTGTTAAAAAAAAATCTCTTTTACTGAGTTTTCTTCCAGCTTCCACTCATTTTAGTACAACCTTGGCCCCCTAGATTCATCTTTGGAGTCCCAGAATCATAATCACAGAATATTTGAGAGGTAGAAGGGACCTCAGTTGCCTTCTAGTCCAGTCTATTAGCTAAATAGAATCTCTACTATTATAAACCACCAACAACAATAATAAATGAAATAGAAATTAAGAGAAATTTTCACATGGGATAGAATCATCAAAAAAGACTTCAGAAAGGAGGAAAGATCTGGGACAGATCTTGAAGGATAAGCAAAATATGGATTGGCAAAGAAGAATGGGTAGAGCATTCCAAGTGAGAGAGATGGCCTGAGGAAATGCAGAAATGACCAGGGTGTATTGGGGGCAACATCAAATAGCAATGACATGAACAATATGGTAAACATGATTTTCCTCAGGCCATACAATCATGGAAATAAAGGTTTGGAAGAATGTCATGGGCCACCTATTCCAAGTCCAACCCCAATCATGAATCCTATCCAGAACAAAAAGTCATCTAGCTTCTACTTGAATAGCTACAACACTGGCAAATTCACTTCTCCCCGCAGCAGCAGCAGCAGTTCTTTCCATTTTTGACAGCTCTAATTGTGAAGTTCTCTCTTGCATTTAGATGGAATATATCTATAACCTCTATTCATTGCTCCTAGTTCTATCTTCTGGGGCTAAGCAGAAGAAATCTAGCCCCTTTTCTAAATGACAGCCTTTTGACAATAATGCCAATATGTGCCTAAGAAATCATATAGAATCACAGAAGAAGATCTAAAGGAACCCTAAAGACTATCAAACCCAAACCTCCTCCCCCCCATCTTATAGATGACACTGGGAGGTAAAGTGCTTTGCTCAGAACCACACAACTAAAAAGTTTCTGATAGAAGATTGAATCCAGGTCTTCTTGATTACAGAGCTAATATCATTAACCTTGTCTTCCATTTCAGTGTTGGGGACACAATTTAAAATTGCCAAGGTTCTAGGTAACTCATTTGTAGTGGGCTGTCGTCTCCAGAAGCTGCTGGATCGCTCTCTGGGAAGAGATCTGCTGTGTCTACTCAAATCTCTCAGACAGATTCTTCTTCCTGTAACGAACCGTTGTCTCCAGGCAGTTGCTGTTAACTCTTGTCCAAAGAAGTGACTTCCCTTCCTGCAGAGAGCCCCGTCAAGCCTGATGCAATTCAGAGTCCTCTTCTTTCTCTGAGAGTCCTCTCTTTTATTCTCCCAGAGAATGGGCGTGGGATAATGCAAGGGCTTCTGGGAAGAACCACCCCAGCCAATGAGCTTGCCCCCTCTATCAAGTCAACCTGAGTTCTCACCTTGTAATTGTCCAGAAAACCTCAGTTCTCACTTAGTAATCCTAACATCTCCCCCTTTCTTTTGATTTAGAACATAGGACAGTCATGACCTTGAAACATAAATCCATCAATATGGGAAGTATTACAGATAATTACATAAATGACCTTGAAACATAAATCCATCAATATGGGAAGTATTACAGATAATTACATAAATTACATAAGCACATAGTAACATAGTAACGTAACACATGCTAGAAGTATATAACATAATCATAAATTGAAAATTTATAAATGTCCATAAGTCCATTGTCCATTAGTCTCATCTTGTGTGAGGAAGTCCAATGATTCCTGCTGGTTTTAAAGTTCTTTAACAGTCTTCTTATTATCCATGCTCTTTCAGTATCAGATGTTTCTTAGATCTTCTCCTTTATTTTGAGGTCTTTCCCTTTTTCTGTCTCTCTCTGATGGACAAGGCGAATATGACTCGTTGGCACCCATCTGATTCCTTCTCCTGCTGAAGAAATACAAGCAAACCCTCTCTCCCAGGCAGTTAACCTATCTAATTACCTTCTATTTACCACTTTCTAAATCTCTTCTCATCATCTGGCAATTACATTGGAATTGTTTGCACTGGGCACAGCCCTGTTGGTTTAAAAGGCCTGTATTCTCCCCAGGTGTAATCCATTTTTGCAATCTGATTGCCTTTTGACTGACTTATCAGGTAATCCCTTTCTGCCATGTGATTGCTTCTCTGCTGATTGATTAAATCAGAGTCCTGGCCTTCTAAAGGTTCTTTGGGTGTAACATCAGCTGCCATCATGCCCCAAGTCTTTTTTGCCTGGGGCCCTGGACCTGGGCCCCTCATCCCATTTCCCTGAATTAGTTTACACTCTGATGCCCAATGGAGTCCTCTGTTGCATTTTGGACATGGGGTTTTAGGTCTTCTTTCACCTTGTCTTCTCACTGTATCTCCATACCTACACTGAGCTCTTAGATGCCCAATTTTTCCACATTGAAAACATTGCCGAGTTTCTCTAGAAGGCCCTTGCCAGGAGGGACCCTGTCTTTCCACATTCGTCATTGTCCGGGTGTAAAAAGCATTTGTTCCTACTGTAGCACAGCGTCTTATGATCTCCTCTAAAGGAGCATCTTTGTCTAATCCCCATATAATTCTTTTGCAAATCTCATTGGCATTTTCCTTAGCCAGATGTCTGGTCATTATTTCTGTAGCTGAATTTTCTCCAATAGTTCTTTTGACAGCAGTTTGCAAACGTCCCACAAAATCTGCAAAAGGTTCATTGGGACCTTGCTGTATTTTAGTGAAAGCCTCTCCACGATCTTTCT
The DNA here is from genome assembly GCF_048593235.1 of Sminthopsis crassicaudata. Lineage (NCBI taxonomy): Eukaryota > Metazoa > Chordata > Mammalia > Dasyuromorphia > Dasyuridae > Sminthopsis > Sminthopsis crassicaudata. The sequence continues at coordinate 81,451,726 of NC_133621.1, read as the reverse complement.
GTCCAGGAAGGACACCCCAAGCTTTTATTGCAGCCTTAGCAATTTGTTCATATATTGTCATGGTATAATGAATCTGTTCCGAATTCTCTCCATACCGACCTTCACCAGCCAAGTGCTCAAAAGTGAATTGTGTGTTAACTCCTATTTCCAAATTGCATCTGACTTGAATTTTACATAATTCATGAAATTCCGAAAGCCATAATAAATTTTCTCCAGGTTCCAGGCATATCCTTGCTATGGATTTCCAATCATTCGGGGTTAGGACTTCATAAGATAAACCATCTAGTAACATTTTGACATAAGCTGATGTAGTCCCATAAAGGGTACAACCTTTTTTCAAATCCTTAATTTTATTCAAATCTAAAGGTGCATATCTTCTCATTTTATGACCTACAGAATCAATATTTTCAATCACAGGATATGCATGTATAAAATCACTTATATCCTGTCCTTCTCTCTTAGCTTTAACCAATGCTTTTTCTAATCTTGTCATAGGCTTAGGCTGCTTCACAGGCAATTCTGTTTGTGTTTCTGCCTCTTCCTCTCCTCCTTCTTGCTCCACCCATGAAGGGTTAATTGAGGGAGGAGATGGGAGGTGCTCCTGTTGCTCAGAATTGTACTTAACTTCATTGTTATCTGATTCATCCTTTTCACCTAGTTTAGTTGACACCTCCCCATTTTGCTCCTTCATCTCTTCCTTTAGAATAACATTTTTTAAAGCCATTTGGATTAAATTGTAGGTATGAATTGTATCTTTGGAAACTGAGTTTGGTCTGGAACCAAAGGGCAAAATGTCACAAAGGCAATTGTAGTGTTCACCTAATTGCTCTCCTACTAATTTCCACTCATCTGGATCCAATTCTTTTTCCAGAGAAAAAGAAGGACATATAACCTTCACAGTTCTTAAAAGTTCAGTAATCTCCTCTAAAATTATAATCAATCCTTGGCTTTTCATAACCTTGATGATGCTCTCTAAACATTTTCCTTGAACAGAAGGTGTTTGCCCCATTTCACTATAAGAGATTGCTGGTTTAGCCCTTAACAAGTTTAAGTTCCTTATTTATCTATTAGCACGCTCACTTAATCTTTAACAAAGTTTCCTCGTTACTCACGGTTCTGGGTCAGAGAGACTGAGATCTGGATGGGAGGCTTTTCCACTGGAATCAGGACCGTGTCTGTCCCTGTTCAGGCGCCAAATTGCGAAGGTCTGGTCTGGCTCCTCTTGTCAGGATAAGCAAAAGTCCTTGCCCCACGTTGGGCGCCAAGTGTAGTGGGCTGTCGTCTCCAGAAGCTGCTGGATCGCTCTCTGGGAAGAGATCTGCTGTGTCTACTCAAATCTCTCAGACAGATTCTTCTTCCTGTAACGAACCGTTGTCTCCAGGCAGTTGCTGTTAACTCTTGTCCAAAGAAGTGACTTCCCTTCCTGCAGAGAGCCCCGTCAAGCCTGATGCAATTCAGAGTCCTCTTCTTTCTCTGAGAGTCCTCTCTTTTATTCTCCCAGAGAATGGGCGTGGGATAATGCAAGGGCTTCTGGGAAGAACCACCCCAGCCAATGAGCTTGCCCCCTCTATCAAGTCAACCTGAGTTCTCACCTTGTAATTGTCCAGAAAACCTCAGTTCTCACTTAGTAATCCTAACACTCATTACCTTGTATGATTTGGAAGGAACTTCTCCTTTTGCCAAAAGTCCAAATTAACAGGGCCCCAGGAATCAAAAAAGCATGTGCAAATTAAGATAACTCTGAGATACAACTACACACCTCTCATATTGGCTAAAATGACAGGGAAAGATAATGAAGAATGTTGGAGGGGATGCGGGAAAACTGGGACACTGATACATTGTTGGTAGAGTAGTGAACAGATCCAATTATTCTGGAGAGCAATTTGGAACTATGCTCAAAAAAATTAAACTATGATAATCTGATCTAGCAGTGCTATTAGGCTTATATCCTAAAGAGTTCTTAAAAAAGTAAAAGGGACCTGTATTGCAAAAATGTTTGTGGCAGCCCTCTTTGTAGTGGCCAGAAACTGGAAATTGAAGGGATGCCCACAAATTGGAGAATGGCTGAATAAATTGTGGTATATGAATGTTATGGAATATTATTGTTCTGTAATATATGACCAGCAGGATGAATACAGAGAGGCTTGGAGAGACTTGCATGAACTGATGCTGAGTGAAATGAGCAGGACCAGGAGATCATTATACACTTCAACAACAATACTATATGATGATCAATTCTGATGGACTTGGCTCTCTTCAACAATGAAAGGATCCAAATCAATTCCAATTGATCTCTAATGAATAGAACCAGCTACACCCAAAGAAAGAACCCTGGGACATGAGTATGGACCACAACATAACATTTCCACTCTTTCTGTTATTGTTTCTTTGCATTTTTGTTTTTTCTTTCCAGGTTATTTTTACCTTCTTTATAAGTCCGATTTTTCTTGTGCAACAAGATAATTATATAAATATGTATATATATATTGTATCTAAGATATACTTTAATATATTTAACATGTATTGAACTACCTGCCATCTAGGGGAGGGGTGGAGGGAAGGAGGGGAAAAGTTGAAATAGAAGTTTTTGCAAGGGTCAATGTTGAAAAATTACCCATATATATGTTTTGTATATAAAAAGCTATAATAATTAAAAAATGTGAAATAACACATGGGTGCCATTGAAAATTTCAGTTACTTCCTTTGTTCTAGCTATAAACCAAATCTTGATGTTATGTGAGCTTGCTGAAACAAAGGGAATGAGATGAAATTTGAAGAGTTCTTGGTTCTAGCATTCCTTTGCCAACTAATATATTCTTTGTCTTATTAATCAGCAGTTATCTTGGAGAAAATAGTTAGCTTTGACAGTTGAATTACTTTCTCATGCCAGGAGTAAAATTAATCTATAAATAAGTAAAGAGGCAATATTTCTGATGAGACTTGTGTCAGTGCTGTCTGACGTGCCTGCCACAGGCCAGGATCACACTGGTTGTATTTAGAATGGCTTCCTGAGTGGCACTTTAGAGCTCCATCTCACTTTCAAGATGTAGGTCTTGGGATGGGAAACAAGTAAGAATCCTAATGATTCTAAAATTACTATTCCTGTTTGAAAACTGGCTTTAAAAAGTTACTAACGAGAGTGTGTGTGTGTGTGTGTGTGTGTGTGTGAGTGTGTGTGTGTGCATGTGAGAGACAGAGAGCTCAGTTTTACATATTTGAGAAATAAATAAATGAAGTTAGTTGTCACAGAAACTTGTAAAATGTCTTTTCATTTTCCAATGTAGGCATTCTTAATCATAACTTTTCTATAATTATTGGTAATTATATGATTCATAATCACTATTAGAAACATCTCCATTTCTACAAATGAATTTCTATGAGTTAGGAATTTGTTCAATTATTCTTTCTCAATATATTTTAGTTAAGTTCATGCAGATAGGAACCATGAAGCATCTTTTGATCCATTTCTTGGACTATATGTGTGTGTGTGTGTGTGTGTGTGTATTTTATACATACATATATATGTGTGTGTGTATATGTATGTATGTATGTATAAACAAAGAGAAACAGAAGTACACAGAGAGAAAGAGACAAAGACAAAAAGAGCAGAAACAGAGAGATACAGACACAGAGACAGAGACAGGGAGAGAGAATGAGAATGACTGAGTATGGAGCCTACACAAGATGTGGAGAAGAGGAGGATAAAGAGGAAAACAAGATTTTCCTTATAATACCCTCACAAATGGTATGCCTATAAAATTGTTTAAACCTCTTTCTAACCTGCATTGCTCCAATGCAAGCAGAGGGCTCTAGTTTATCTCAGTTTCAAACTTTAAAGATTACCTCACCTGAGAATTCAGTTACCCAAATGCTGTCTCTGCTTTATTAATTTTCTGATTGTATGCTATGCCAGTACGGCATCACTTCACAAATTAAGCCCATCTGCTCTTTTTGTGTTTTCCAACTTTGTTTATCATTAGACTGAAACCAACTTTCCATGATCAGTGTAATTACTATTCTGCCAAACACAAGTTTTGGATAGGACACGCACCATGGGGAAACATTTGACTTAATGAGTTTTTCTGAGGCAACACAGAACGATTTAATAAACTACTGGGTTGTCCCTGACTCAACTTTGTTATCTATTTTTGCCAAAAAGTAGGCCAAGAAAGGTGGGAAAATAATATGGCCGATAACTTCACCCACCTACAAAGAAAAGGCTGAAAACAGAGGAATTTTTGTCTTCAACTGTACAAGCAGTAAGGATCTTATTTTACTGCAATTATTGTAACAAATTTAAGGCAAAGACAAAAAAAGGATCATTCTTCACCCAAGAGATTCTAAACAAAGAGAAAAAAATTTCAGTTGGGGCACCCCACATCTACCTGCAATGATTTCAAAGACATAAGTTCTATTATCTTCCCCATTTATATTTTCAACATACATGAAGCCCAAAACCAGCTACTGGTGTCCAATGACCAATCCAGGAAGGAAGAACTTGCATCACAAGCTTGACCATCAGCGGATGAATTTTTTTGGCCACAAAAGCTACAGAAGACTATTAATTAGTAAAAAGATCCTCATACTAATGAAATTTTAAAATTTTGCGGTATCTAAGTCTTCTCCAACTCCCTACCATCCCCAACTGTTCATCTTTCTCTCCAGTGACTTCACCCAGAATTTCACACATGAATGAAAGGTAGAGCAAATTCTCAGAATGCCACTAAAACCTACACATATTTGCCTTTTTCTATAAAAACAGCAAAATTGGTCACAAAACCAGAGAATCCCCTTCACAGTCAAACTAGATAGGAGATTTACATCAGAAGTATATTACTAGGTAAAATTTCATTCAATCACATGAAAAGAAACTAAGTGTCTATTAATGTTAGTGTATTAAATGTTAACACAAAGGGAAAGATTTCAACAAGTGGAGATGAGTAAGTTAAATGATCAAGGCACTGGAGATAATGCATATGAAAGCACATAAGGAAGATAAAGGTGAAGTAAAAAGACAGGTGAAGCAAAGGGAAATAGGGAAATAAATATAGTGATATAATTGACCCACATTATGGAGAGTCTTAAAAGCCAGGATTAAGAATTAGTATTGCAATACTGAGCAATCAAGAGTATTTAAGGAAGGGTATGATTTGGTCAGATCTATACATTAGTCAAAGAGGCACTATGATAGAAAACATACTCTATAGCTAGATCCCAACAAGTGAAAATAATGAATCTTCTGATTCCTGTTTGCATTAATCAAATTTCAATCAACCTCAAACCAATTACCATATTTTATATAAGGGCAACTGAGTAGTCCAAGTTTGAGTCAGGACCTGGCTGTAACTGGACCCCTGAAATGTCCAGGCTAAAAAGTTCCCTGGGATTCACGCAGTATCGTTTTCCTGTTGTTCTCCAGCTTAGGTTACTTGTATTCAAGAAAGAGGCAACCAGTAATGCAGTGTATGGATAGAGCATTAGTCCTAGAGTCAAAGAACTGGCTTCAAATTTTAGCACAGACATTTACTGTTGGAATTAGACAAGTCATTTTGCTTTTCTCTGCCTCAGTTTCTTCATCTGTGAACTGAGGATAACAGCACCACCTTACAAAATTGCCATGAATAGGTGATATTTTGGAAAGTACTTTGCAAACCTTACAACATTATGTCAACATCCTATTGCAACCTTTGTAACTGTTATTACTATTATATATAATTAAGCATCAATTAAAGTATCATGCAATTAGCCACAGATCCTTAGCTCACAAGTTTTTGCATCCCTATAGCTAAATAGAGGAGCCAGTGTGTAACAATCCTAAAGACTATTTACCTTGGAAATACATGTGTTCTTTCCCAAATGATTTCAAAGTTGGGAAATAATGTCTATTTAGACCTCAGTTCTTGGTCTTTCAGTAAGAATATGAGTCATTAACATTCAAAACTTATTTTCTTCTGAGAATCTAAAGAAAAATCAATAATTATCATGCTATTTGACACATCTTATTGCTGGATTGCATACACCAAACTTACTAGATAGTAATAATGTGAAGATTCAAGAACTCATTGCTACAAATGGACTTTAGAATCATGTAGCCCAATCTTCTATTTTACAGAGTTCCAGGATAGGTGACTTGTTCAAGGTCACACAATCAATAAGTAGAAAAAGTGGGCCTAGAGATCAGGCCTCCTTACACCATGAATAAGGCTCTTTCCACAATGACACTTCCTCTAAACATGTATTTATATTTGAGAAAACTAACATATCATTCTCTGCATAGAAGATCTCTAACTGGAATAAGATATAGTCTGTGGCCAAGGAATCAAGTAAAGTCAATTGACCTTCATGGGTATCTAACCCAAGACCTCAGCCTGACAAGCACAATTCTTTAGCCAACAGGGCTATTTGGGTAACTTAATGGCCTCTTATTGATGCAATGAAAGATCTGATTCCTCAACTCATTCTGATTGCATTGACTCTTATTATCTTTAATGGCCAATTGTCCAAGTTTCTCTTACTGTGACAGCAACAGCTATTCAACAACTAGAAAACATAGAAAGCCATCTTTTGAATTCAATCTCTCTGATTTCCAATCCAGGACTCTTTCCACTGCGCTGTGTTATCTCCTTTCAGATGATTTCAGTTGTAATACATTAATACTTGGAGAAAATGGCAGGAGACCCAAAAGTCATACAGTCTAAGAAAAAGTTTAAGATATGAGACTTGACTCTGGGAAAAAAATGGAGTGCTGGGTCAAAGAGATTTCAGAGTTAGAATGGACATAGTTAGTCTTAAGAAGGGAAAGGGAAGAAAGGGGGAAAGAAAGCTAAGCACCAGGCTCTGGGGAGAGAGTACTAAGGAAAATAGAGCATACAACTCAACAGAGTTCAAGAATAATGTTGATACAGAAATAATCATTGAAGCAGCTTCACTAGCTTCACTTACACTAAAGCCTTTGACCGTGAGGATCATAACAAAGTGTGGATTACTCCTCAAAGAGATGGGAGAATCAGATCATCTTACTTGTCTCCTGAGAAATTTGTATGCAAGCCAAGAAGCAATAGTTACATTTGAATATGAAACAACCGATTCGTTTAAGACCCAAAGAAGTACAACAAGGCAGTGCATTTATTTAACATACTCAGAGCATATCATGCAAAATTCCAGGCTGGATGAATCAAAAACCTGAATTAAGATTGCTGGGAGAAATATCAACAACTTCAGATATGCAGATGACACCACTCTGATGACAGAAAGTGAAGAAGAATTAAGAAACTTCTTGGTGAGGATTAGAGGAGTGTGTGAATCTTATATGGAGATTAACATTAACCAAAAAAAAAAACTAAGATCTTGGCGACTGGTCTCATTACTTCATGGCAACTTGAGGGAGAAGAAATGAAAGCAGTGTCAGATGATATATTCGTGGGCTCAAAGATCACTTCAGATGACATCACCAGCACTGAAATTAAAAGACACTTGCTCCTTGGAAGGAAAACTATAGCAAATTTGGAAAGTATAATAAAAATCAGAGACATCACTTTGCCTACAAAGGCCATATAGTCAAAGTTACAGTTTTTCCAGTAGAAACATATGGCTGTGGGAGTTGGACTATAGGGAAAAGTGAGCCCTACAGAATTAATGCTTTTAAATTGGATTGAAGAATACTTTTAAGAGTGTCTTGGACAGCAAGGGGATCAGAGAAATCAAAACTTAAAAAAATTAATTCAAGCTATTCAGTGAAAGGCCAAATACTGAAGCTTAAAAACTCTGACCACATAAAGATAAAAGTCAAGGCTTATTGAAAAAGATTGAAAGCAATAGGAGAAGAGGAGGGGGAGGGCAAAAGATGAGCTGGAGAGACAGACAGACAGACAAATAGATGATACATACATACATGCCTACATACATACATACATAGGAAGAATAGGATAGATGGAAGTAACAAACATGAACCTGGACAGACTTCAAGAGATGCTGATGGACTAAAGGACCTAGAGTGCTATGTTCCATGGTTATGAAGATCCAGATACAACTGAATGACTGAACTACAACAAAATATGTGATAAAGAGGTAACTGATTACCTTCAAGATAATTTTCAGTAGAAATAGAGGATTATGGAGAAAGTAAATAATGAAGAAACAGTGGTACCAAGCACAGTTATTATTTTCAAGAAGTTTGACACTGAATGGAAGGTGGTAGGAAAGAAAGAGGTAAGTAAAGAGCTACTCACGGTCAAGAACATGTGTCTTGAATATGTTGAGTCCCATCACATACCTCCTATCCCATACAAAGTACTCAGTCAAATACTAAGGATGCAAAGATTAAAATAATTACTGTTTTTGTTCTTGAGTCAGTATCACCTAGGTTCAAGACCTACCATAGACATACTGGCTATGTGATTCTGGGCAAATTACTTGATGGATGAGAGTCCCTAGGGAACTCTTTAAACTTTAAACTTTAACTTAGAGAACAGGTGCCAATCTGCTTTGGCAGATGGAACTTTATAAATCAGTAAAATCACAAATATGGACACATACACATAGTCTGGAAAAAAGAAGCAAATGAGCAAATAACCCATCCTCTGTACCAAGAAATTTTGAGCTCAAGGACAACAGAGACAGGAAGAATAAAGAACGTGACCTAACAAGGTTAGGCAGGGTCCTACAGAGCAGAATTAAGATAGGCAAAGAATGATTAAATGAGCAGATGCCCAGAGCTTGTCAACGGAAGTGCTACTTCTGGGAAATGATCCAAAGGTTAAAGTTTGGTTATTTTGGAAATTGGCCATCTGCCAAGGAAAATATAGGCCCACCTATCTCAGGATAAAACTGGCAGCAAAGTGGGATAGGAGGGGTCAACTACTAAGAGGAACATTTATTGTTATCCTCTTTATTCCTAAGAATATTCAGGTATTCAGAAATGTGAATATTAATTAGACTCAATATATAATTATCATTTAGCATAATTCAATGCATTAGAAAAACTTAGCATTTTATCATTTCAGTAGAATGAATGTTTCTTCTATCTAACATGCATTTATTTTACATGCATCTCTCAGAGGAGCAGGTGGACCTGCCAACCCTGCCCAGAACTGCCACAGCCATTTCTCTCCTACCCTCTGACCCTTCATGGTGTTCGCCCAATTTACATCTCTGGTCTGCATGATCTGGTTATTCCTCCAGCCATGAATCTATGATTCTATAATTTTCTACCTCTAGCTCTTCAGCAATGTCCCATAACAAGTTTCCAATGAGAAGCCGGAATCAAATGAGACAGAAGCAACATTGTCAGAACATCATTCCCCATCTATGGAAAGGAAGGAAGAGAATGGGAAAAGAGGAACATGTACTTATTAAGTACCTACTATGTGCCTATGTGAGAGCTTATTTAATCCTTGTAATAAGCTTGTGAAGTATGTGTGACTATTATATTTATTTCACAGCTGAAAAAACTAAGACAAGCAGAAGTCAAGTGACTAGTTAAGAGTTTTACAACCAGTAAATGCCTGAGGTTATATTTCAATTCAGGTTTTCCTGACTTCGGGACCAAATACTCTATCCACTGGACCACTAAGCTATCTCAAAAAAGTATAGGACAGTGAATAAAAATAGTAATCTAGTGTTTGACAAACCCAAAGATCCCAACTTTTGGGATAAGAATTCATTATTTGACAAAAACTGCTGGGAAAACTGGAAATTAGTATGACAGAAACTAGGCATGGACCCACACTTAACACCACATACTAAGATAAGATCAAAATGGGTCCAAGATTGAGGCATAAAGAACGAAAGCATAAATAAATTAGAGGAACATGGGATAGTTTACCTCTCAGACTTGTGGAGGAGGAAGGAATTTGTGTCCAAAGGAGAACTAGAGATCATTATTGATCACAAAATAGAAAATTTTGATTACATCAAATTAAAAAGTTTTTGCACAAACAAAACTAATGCAAACAAGATTAGAAGGTAAGTAACAAATTGGCAAAACATTTTTACAGTTAAAGGTTCTGATAAAGGCCTCATCTCTAAAATATACAGAGAATTGACTTTAATTTATAAGAAATCAAGCCATTCTCCAATTGATAAATGGTCAAAGGATATGAACAGACAATTTTCAGATGATGAAATTAAAACTATTTTCATTCTTATGAAAGAGTGTTCCAAATCACTATTGATCAGAGAAATGCAAATTAAGACACTCTGAGATACCACTACACATCTGTCAGATTGGCTAAGATGACAGGAACAAATAATGATGAATGTTGGAGGGGCTGTGGGAAAACTGGGACACTGATACATTGTTGGTGGAGTTGTGAAAGAATCCAACCATTCTGGAGAGCAATCTGGAATTATGCCCAAAAAGTTATCAAACTGTGCAAAACCTTTGACCCAGCAGTGCTACTGGGCTTATATCCCAAAGAAATACTAAAACAGGTAAAGGGACCTGTATGTGCCAAAATGTTTGTGGCAGCCCTTTTTGTAGTGGCTAGAAACTGGAAAATGAATGGATGTCCATCAATAGGAGAATGGTTGGGTAAATCATGGCATATGAATGTCATGGAATATTATTATTCTGTAAGAAATGACCAACTGGAGGAATACAGAGAGGCTTGGAGAGACTTACATCAACTGATGCTGAGTGAAACGAGCAGAACCAGAAGATCATTATACACTTCAACAATGATACTGTATGAGGATGTATTCTGAGGGAAGTGGATATCTTCAATATAGAGAAGAGCTAATCCAATTCCAATTGATCAATGATGGACAGAATCAACTACACCCAGAAAAGGAATACTGGGAAATGAGTGTAAACTGTGAGCATTTTTTTTGTTTTTCTTCCCAGATTATTTTTACCTTCCGAATACAATTCTTCCTTTGCAACAACAACCAAAAAATTCGGTTCTGCACATATATATTGTACCTAGGGTATACTATAAGATATTTAATATGTATGGGAATGCCTATCATCTAGGGGAGAGGGTGGAGGCAAGGAGGGGAAAAATTCGGAACAGAAGGGAATACAAGGGATAATGTTGTAAAAAAATTACCTATGCATATGTACTATCAAAAATGTTATAATTATAAAATTAATAATAAATAAATATATAAATGAATGAATGAATAAACAAATAAATAAATAAATAAAGCATAGGACAAAGAACCAGATTTAGAGTCAGAAGGCATGAATTTGAATAGTATCTGTGCTCCCTATAGAATATACAGCATTCATCTCTGAACCTTGGCTCCCTGATCTATAAAGTTTTGGAGCTGTAATTTAAAACTCAGAGAATAACGGACAATAAGTTCCTTCCTTGCTGCATTGCCGGAGGATTAGGGTTATGCAATAATATTTGTACTATCAAATATGATTGATAAGTTTTTGGGTTTTGATAAATTGTTTCCTCTCCCCACCCACTATCTCTGAAAGAAATATTGGCTACTACGTAGGGTTGACAAGAATAATATTTAGTAATTAATTTTATATAAAAACAAGTATTGATTAAAAACAAGATTTTTGCAAATGAGTCAAGATAATTTCTAAAGTCTTTCTAGCTACAATTCGTAATTCTAATGTTTAAGAAAGTTTGATATATTAAATGAAGTCTTATTAAGATTCTGGATCAGGACATCAGGCAGTCTGGACACAGAGTGATTGTTGATGATAAGCCATGATTAAAGAAAGAAAAAAATAGCCTCATGGAAGTTCCAGAAATTTAAGAAACTTTCTTATAGACTTTTGGTCATCTGTGGCCCATGAACCTGAACTTGGGTCCTACCCCACGGCCCTTGCTGATTTTGGACATCCTTTATTCCTGACCTCATCCTGGTTTGCTAGGTCTACTTTATTCTTGGGTCTGAAACTTATTTTCTGCCCTTGCTAGCTCCTAAGAGTCTCCTTTCCTTAATATATTGATTTTTTTAGCATTTTCAGTTTTATGCTTTATCTTACTACAATTAAGCCATTGGTTAAATGAAAGGACAATTTTTCCTTCCTGAGATCTTAAAGCCAATTTAAGAGTCAAGGAATTGTTTTACAACTTAAACCTCTGCCTTGCTACTTGACTTCTACGGTTCATTTCAGCTCTAACTCTATGTAATTTAATAATCTTACTTCCTATTACCAAATATGCAACTATATGTATATAAGGGCAGCTAGGTAGCACAACTTCAAATCTGGCCTCACACACTAGTTGTGTGACCCTGAGCAAGTCAGTTTCTTTATCTGTTTGCCTCAATTTCCTCACCTGTAAAAAGAGCTAGAGAAGGAAATGATGAACCACTCCAGTCTTTTTGTCAAGAAAACCCCAAATGAGAGTCAAAGAATTGAACATGACTCAAAAAAGTAATGAACAACAAATATGTGTTTAACTTTAAATAAGCTTACCACTCACAGGCAAGAACTCACTTGTTCTTAAATATCTAATATATTATAAGTCAGAATTCTTTATGGGAGAAATCTGAATTTTATAGAGGTATGTGCCTTCCTATACTGTAATCTATGTGTCTCCAACATCAGTCACAGTAGAAGAGGAAGACTATTTTAACGCTGAATTCCAACATATGATAGGATTGCATTAGCACAGGATCATAGAAAACAGACACTGGTTTACAGCTACAAAGAAGTTACAAGAGAGTATCTCAAAGAGTAACAGTATTCACAGAATGCAAATGTAAAAGAAAATTCAAAGACCCTGGTCTGGATCAAGGATAGGGACAAAGACTGGACATGGAATTCCATGATATAAGAGACTTCTGGATGAGAGAACTTCTTCCACTTTGCAATTTATAATCTTAAAGAATGACTGTCTCTCACCTGAGACCACATCAAAAGAATATTTCAGATGAGGCACTTGATTCCACATCCTCTTGGATCATAGATCTGCTCTCAATCCTCTGCTCCCTATTCTACTAGTTTTGTTTTATTATGAGATATATTCATCATTGAATGCTGATCTCTGTGAAAATGAAACTATCACATTTGAATTTGTTTCAAAAACAAAGTAACCTGCCACCTAAATCCTACCCTCTGAAAAATTTCCTTGTATTGTTCTGGATGCAGTTTTGAAAATACATTCATTTTTAAAATCCTGCTCCCTTTTCCACACCTACCTAGTCCTTGATCAGCCTAATTGTCATTCTGCAGACACATTGAAACTAGTTCTTATTCTTCTCCTTAACCGTTACCAATCCCACAAATGCTCTGATGTGAGGGATGGGATTTTGATGATGGATGTACTTATAAATTCACTAAACAGGAGCCTGAATGATATAGGTTTGCTCATATCCAAACAAGGAAATACTGCATTAGGCAAAACAACATTACAGAAGCCAGTTAGTTCCACCAAAACAAGATTACAAATAGGCAATTGGGTTAAACAATGTTGCACTAGGCTTCTCAGTAGCATTTGATCACAATGCAGTAAGGATATTATCACTAAATGACATTGGAAGGGACAATGCTCAAAAGTATACCGATATAGTATAGAGTCCCCGCTCAGTAAACCAGAATCTAGCAATATAACTTATGATCTTACCCATCAACTGACCTCTCAGTCTGTTTCTGCTGCTATGATTCCCTCTCCAAGACCTGCCTAGATTTCCATCAAGGAAGAAGGTTCAGCTGACAACAGAGCCTATTTCTGACCCCTTTTAAGGGCTTCACCATCATCACCATTCTTATTCTTCACTATTCATTCTAATCCTAGAATGTAATCATCTCCCTACAAAGATCTAAAATCTTTGAGGCAAATATCAAGTTACCCCCCAAAAAACATTAAGGACAATGGTCTGGTTTATGGTTGTAGATTTCTATCTTTTTAAACATTTTGCCTGATGCCCATTCTATTCTATATTAAGATTTCAGAACTATGAGATATTGAGATTATTTATGTATGCTGGGATTATAAATTAGAAGCTCAATTGTACCACAGAGCCCCTCCAGTTCCATCTGCTTCTTTTTCAGTGTTCGTTCCATTGAATAGTGTAGCATCAGTGCTCGTTTTTGAAGACAATTTAAACTCTGGTTTATCATTACTAGTCCCCTAAAATTATGGTTCATTGATCAGTGTTTGGGAGTTTTTTGTTTCATTTTTTTGTCTTTTTTTTCAAAGCAGAGGGTTTGAATTTCCCTTTTTTTCAAATAGGATTGAGAAGAGAAGTATAAAATAGTAAAAATGAATGCTTGATAACTTAAAAACAAAATAAAATATTATAAAAAAGTACCTTGTGATAAAATTAATCAAAATTACCTATTATATTAAATTTCTCAGTTCCTTTAATCATACCATTTTTCCCCTGAAACAAAAAAAAATCTTTTTTAATATCACTATCTTTCCAATTCTGATGTAAGACTATGAGTCATGGAATACTACAGTCTCTGAATAATAATTAAGAATCAGCCACAGAAGAACAGAAAGTGCAAAGGTTTTTAAAATCCTTACCCCAAAAGGAATGCTTAGTGCTGAGAATAACATGCTTTGTGATAATAAGAAGTGCATTTAGTCAAAAGGTTCTGTCAGCATCACTAACCAAAATTTTTAATCTGCTATATATCAGCAAAACATAGGGCCAATTCCAGTAGTTTTGCTTAGTTAGAAGGAAACTTTGGTCAACTGTGGATTTTGATAGGGACTATACACTACATGGTATTAAATAGGAAAGCACTTTGTCCTCAAAATTTCAGGTACTCAGGACACCTGAGACGAACTTTTGGCAAAATAGCCAACTTGTAACAATCAGCAATCTTGGTCAGCTAGGGAATAAATTTAACCTAGTTTTTTTTAAAAAATCTGATTTGTCTAGGAATAAAGAATACTTTGCTGACTTGCACTTCCGAGCCCATAAATTTCAATCAATGTAGCACTGTCAATTGATGGGATTCTTGGCACCTGTTCAGTCTATAATGGAACGTAGATGAAGATAGAAATTCTCAGAATTAGAAAGATACAAATATCCCACCTTCGAGAAGACTGACATGAAAGTTGCACAAGGCTGAGAATATCCTTGCCAGCTCCTCATGGCACCTCAAATACAGGGCCTCAAAGGAAAAAGTATCAACATAGAAAGAGCCATCTTTCAGAAGAACAATGTTGGGAAAGAGACAAATACTGGGTATGGAATTAGGATATTGGTATTCCAATGCCAACCATATAATGTGGTAAAAAGATCATTTAACTTCTCTGAGCTTCAGTTTACTTATCTAGAAAATGGGGGTAAAAATAGATAGACTACTCATCTTACCAGGTTATGTGGGAAAAGTGCTTTATCAATGTAGATTATTACTGTTATTCTTTCTCTGATAGAAAGCAACAATGATGAAGAGAATTATAAAGGGTAGAAAATCCAAAAATCATTTCCATTTGGCAGATGAAAGCATTACATTTGTTTCAAGCAGATTTACACTCCTAATTACTTTTTGCTTAAGGAAATATTAAAACTAGTTGCATTTCCTGAGCACAAGCCAAATGTTCATGAAAGGAATAGGCCAGAAATATACACTGCAGCTGGAAGGAAACAGATTAGAATTTAAGATTTGCTACTGATAATCCACAAAGTAGATAAGTGAAAGTTGAGTCCATTGAAAAATCGGGTGCTATATTATCTGCAGTAGAATGACAATGAATTTGTCTTGAACTTACTATGATCTATTTGGGATTATCTCCATCAATTTAATTTTCATACTCTTCCATTGACAAGCTTTTATCAGGCACCTACTATGTGACAGGCCCTGCACTAAATTCTAAGAATACAAATACAGAAACAATTCCAATTCTCCCCCAAAACTCCTAAAGTGGCATAATAATAACAAAAGCTTGATTAGACAAAATCTGCAAAAAAAAATTTTGTCTGCAAAAAATCTAGGGGACTGTAAATTCTATATGAATCAACAGTCTCATAATGGCATCCTGAAAAGGTAATCCAATTTTAGAGATAATGCCTTACTCAGACTATACATGAAACATGTTCAGATGAGGGGCTACAGTTTTTTTAAATATTCTGACAAGCTGGAGAGAGCAGGGATTCTTAATCATTTTCCTGTCATAGATCCCTTTAGCATTCTGGTGATGCCTATAGACCCCTTCTTAGCATAGTTAAATACACAAAATAAAATTCATATAATTACAAAAAGATTTATATATTATACACATATATACATACATATATACAAAATAAATAAATTTATGCATTATACATACATATACATATATATATACATATATATGTATACACACACACATTTTAAATCAGTTGACAAACCCTAAGTTAGAAACAAGAAATCTAGAAAATCTAGAAAAAGGCAACCAAAGCAATGAGGGACCTCAATTCATGTCATAAAAGGATTAACTGAAGAAACTAGAGATGTTTAACCTGGAGAACACATAAAAAGCATGATGGCTTCCTTCAAGAATATGAAGAAAGATTAGATATATTCTGCTTGACCTCATAGGTCAGAAGAACTAGATGCAATAGGTGGAAATAAGAGGGAAGCAAATATAGACTTGTGTGGAGGAAAGCTTCCTAAAAATAAGTGAATTCCAAAAGTGCAATGGGCTGTTTCAGCAAGTAATAGATTTTCTATCTCAGGAGGTGATCAAGCACAACTTAGACAATTCTTTACCAAAGATGTTGCAGATGGGTCAATTTCCTACTCAGATACTAGTGAAACTCTAATTTTTTCATAGTCCCTTTCAGCTCAGATATTATGAAAAGAAATTCCCCATAATGGCCATTAGATTATGCTGTCATTCCAGGACTGCTTGGTTGATCAGAATCCCAATATCAGCAACAGCAGTGTAAGAATTCCTGTTTATACACTTCTTATTGGTTTTCAAAGGGCTTTTCCCTCACTACCGCTCTGGGTGGTAGGTAATCAGACCAGATTAGGCTTATTAAATAAGAGTAAATAGTGCTACCTGGGGATACGAGAAAAGATTTGGAATTTATGAGAGGAAAGTGTTAATTTGCAAATTGATTCTTTATAATTCTAGATTGTCCTATCCCTTGTTCTTAGAACTGATACAAGTATAGATAGACTTGAGGAGTAAAAGAACATGAAGTTCTGTTATCATGCATTGCATCCCATTAAAAATTAGAGTGGAAAAAATATTTTAAAATCAGTAAAGAAAAGATAAGGTCCCAGAGATCTACCCTGATAAGGAAGATGACTTAATTATATGAAATTATTTGCATCTCAACTGACCATGACACCAACTCATTAGCTAAACACAGGAAATACAACTAAGAGTAACAACAAAAACAACCAATTAAAGAAGTATTATCAACAAGATCAGGATGAATCTTAAATAACAATGAATGTTAATGTTTTTATAACATTATATATAGTCCTAAAGTTCTAAGTCCTAAATGTTCTAAGTTGTCATCGCTTTTGAGAGTTACTCAGAACCATGAAACAAAATATTCTATGAACTCCCTTCAAATTATAGTGTTTACATAACTGCCTTCAAATAAGGAAAATTTGTTCTCTGTTTCTATCCTCCTTAAAAAGCTCTGGAGAAAGGAAACTCATCATTTCTGTCAAGTCACATTTCACTCTTAACAGTCTAATTAATATCCAATGTGTATAACCTTGAGCCTACCTTAGATGGTGAAGAACAAAAACACTAACACCATCCAGATTCAAGTCTGGGAGTCTAGTTACATCGTTTATGCCCGCGGGGACAAGAGCCATAGAATGTGACTTTTGCATCTGTTCCTGGGTAAGGACTTGAGGAGACCTTGGGAGCAGAGTACAAATATCTTTGACAAGCACAGAAGGAAGATACAGTTATCCTTCTTTTATGTATGAAGGAGAAATGGGGAAATGGAGGGAGGCAAAGAGAGGCAGACACAGAGACAGGGAGGGAGGAAGGAGAGAGGAAGAGGAGAGAGGGGAGAGAAAGGAGGGAGGGAGGGAAAGGGAGAGAAGGAGGGAGAGGGAGAGAGAGAGAAATATATCTGTTTGGATGAGAGGATGCTAAAAAGAATAAATTATCTCCCAGAAAATAACAGCTACAAGTAAACTTTCCTTGCTGAGAGCTATAATGCCTCCAGGTAATACAGGTTAAGTATAAGACCAATGAACCATTAAACCATTGCCTTGGGAACTTAAAAAATTTTGACTACACTAAAACAAACTAATAAAAGATTTCAAAGCCTACTAGTTCAGTGCCAATTGGGCATTTATTATAGCCCTGAGCTTACTTTCAACCATCCTTTGGAGTACACTAAAGATAGATTATTTTTTTTCATTCCACAAACATTTATTAAGCACTTAATATATGTTGTCAGGGACAGGGGACACAATGATAGAAATTAAACAGTCCCTGCCCTCCAAGAGCTTCCAAATTCCAAAATATACACAAATATTCAAACTTATTTTTCATGATAAGGATAAATACTAAACCTATGATTTCATTGGTTGTGGGAACTTGTAGGTAAGGGAAGAACCTCCCGGTGCAGTTTAAGACCTTCTCTCTAACTTATAGCCTTAAGAGTCCTGAGAGAGATAAGGAGACTAAATACTTTGCTCAAGGACACAAAACATTTATGTGTCAGAGTCAGGATTTGACCTCAGTTTCTCCTTATGTCAAGATTAACTCCCATCTTCTTTGCCCCTATCTCCCATTCCATATCCTGATGTTTATACAAATATTTAGACAAATGGATATAGTAATAGACACCTGCAATGAATACTCCAGAGTCAATATCACCTTCACAGAAAACATCTGGGAAGCAGGCTTGTTCAGCAGTTGGATGAGGTAAATGATAGCAGCAACACACATAAACATAAGACTTCAGGGTTTAAAAAGTGCTTTCCTCAAAACATTTTTACAAGATAGTCAGACAAGAGCAGATTGATTGCTGGCCACAAAGAGTAAAAAGGGGTAATAATGTAAGTTAATATTCCTTATCAGTAATTTCCTGTATAAATATTTATCAATCAAATGGAAAAATGCCTAGATGGTGTGGACTCCCTCCTATTTTCAAGGCTGCAAAAGAAAAATAAAAAGCAATTGGGATACTTTCACTTAAATGATATTTTTAAATTGTTTCCCTCTGTTCTCAGAACATAGAATTGTTTCTGCAACACTGAAATTATGGGGAGGAGAATAACTTTAAAAGTAATTGAACTTTTTAGTTTATTTCCATTTTCAATCCACTTCTCTGAAACTTCACATAAAAATGCATGTGTTCATAGAAAACTAAACACTTTGGGATTACCTCACACCTTGAACTTTTATCCATCCTTCTTTCAAAGTTATGTTTAGATCAGTAACCAAGATTTTCCAAGATGATTTACTCCTTGTATTTCTCGCCACTCTACTGAAGTTCTTATACGTGCTGTGTCTCTCAATCTCTTTCCTTTAAGTTTAGCCTTTCTGCCATTGAAAGTGAACACCTTAATCACTACCATTGTGAAAATGTAGTTGGACATTTCAAAAGCAGGAGGAATCAAATACAGTCATCAAAAATAATGCTGATCATAGGCATCAATGGTAAGAAAGTTCACTGAAGTATACAATGAATATATCTGTGACATCTGGATGACTAGACTAATATAACACCTGCTTTTGTTATCAGAATGATCCATTCAAGTCATCACAGAAAAAAGAAATGATGTTTCTTTTGACTCATTGAAATCATAGCTTTTAAATTGGGAACAGTATAAAGAATGTACTAAATTTATTACAGTACTTTTATTTTTGGTGTGTGTGAGAGAGAGAATGAGAGTAAAAGAGACAGAGAAAGACAGAGACAGGGAGGGAGAGAGACATACACAACCAGAGAACAGAAAGCAAGAGTAAGAGAGAGAGAAAATGTAAGTGAGAGATAGGAAGCAATTACAATGATCTAAGATTAAAAACTAAAGCCATAAACTCTGAAACATCAACACTCTATACAGAATATACATAAACAAAGAGAGTGGAATATGGCAAAACATTCACTATCATCTTCAGGGACGCCATGATATCATGATATATTCTTTCCCACTTAGCTCGTCCCAATAAGCTTAAGTGCAAACTGCCTCTGAGCCATTTGGAACTATGACCAAAAGGCTACAAAACATACCCTTTTCTCCAGTGATGTCTCTACGGGATTTGTATCCTAAAGTCATCAGAAAAGATGGAAAAGGATTCACATTTACAAAAATATTTGAAGGAACTAGAAATTGAGTGGATGCCCATTAATTGGGGAATGGCTGAATAAGTTATAATGTGTAAATGTAACAATGTTATTGTTCTATAAGAAACAATAAACGTGCTTATTTCAGAAATGCCTGGAAAGACTTATATGAACTGATGCTGAGTGAAATGAGCAGAAACAGGAGAACATTGTACACAGTAACAATAAGATTATGGATATTTAGGATGATAGATGTGGCTCTTTTCAGTGAGGTGATCCAAGGCAATACCAATAGACAAGGGATGGAAAATGCTATCTACATCCAGTGTAGATAGAACTAGAGACTGAATGTGAATGGAAGCATGATATTTCCACCTTTTTGTTGTTGTTTTTGTTTGCATTTTCCCTTTTTGATCTAATTTTTTTTTTTTTGCTCAGCATGACAAATATGGAACATCTTTAGAATTTAACCTATATCAGAATGCTTGCTGTCTTGGAGTAGGAAAGGGGGAGGAGAGGGAGAAAAAATTGGAACACAAGGTTTTGTGAAAGGGAAGGTTGAAATTTGTCTTTTCATGTATTTGGAAAAAATAAAATATTATTAAAAAATAAATGCCGGGGGCAGCTAGGTGGCATAGTGGATAGAGCACCAGCCTTGAATTCAGGAGGACCCGAGTTCAAATCTGGTCTCAGAAACTTAACACTTTCTAGCTGTTGACTCTGGGCAAGTCACTTAACCCCAGCCTCAGAAAAAAAAATAAATAAATAAATGCCTTTGGACAGGAAGTAGACAGCAGAATGCAGCCAGTTTTATTGATGTGTTGATTAGCCAAGATGAAATCTGATTCCCAAGCTGGCTTTTCCTTACTAAGACTATTTATTACTTTGTCTGAATCCCTATTTCCACTCATTTTAACACTAGTTTTAGAGCAAGACAAAAAATTGGGCAGGAGAATAATTAAAACTCACTTTAAAAATTTAACAATCTAAATTTAAATGAAATAACAGCATTTAGATAAGCCTGTTTACCTCAATATCCTCATCTGTAAAATGAGCAGAAGAAAATAGCAAACCACTCCAGTATCTTCACCAAGAAAATGCCAAACAGGATCACGAGGAAGCAGATATAATTAGCTGACTAAACAAAAACAATCACAAAAGCAGAGGGAAGGTTTTGGAGGTCTTCAGCAAGATGAAAGGAACTGCACTGAATTCATTTAATAATTGGTTTTTTGCCTTATGTTTCTATGTGTCCTTGATTCTTCCTTGTGCCTTTTCTGCTAACTGTAATAAGCCTTATTCCCCAAAGAGGATGAGGAGCTTAACATCAAGAAAAAGAAAAGGTTTGTAGATCAATAGCTAGATCAAACAAGATGTTTAAACCTCATCAGATAATTGGATGCTCTCTCTTGCCTCATCTGCTTTGCATGTATCACAAAGCAGGCAGACTGCCACCATGGCTGGCTACACAGGTTAGCCAAGAGACCTACAAACATTAAGACATAGGTCTTTATTTCATTTTAAGCAAGAATAGAGAGCAAAGAGAATTTTGCTGGAACCTACAAACTGGTATGTTTGTGTCACTGCAATTATCGTGCAATACCTATGGATGGATAATAAGCAAGCTTCCTATAGGAGAATATGAGAGAGATGGAGAAAAATCTGTTTCTGCTATTTAGGTTATCAGAAAAAATGAAATATGCCTTGAAAGTATAGAAGTGCTTTAAGGGAGATACAAGGAAGCTCACTGATGTCCTTTCAGCTTTGTTCAGTTCTGCCCAATTATTTCCTTCTCATTAGATTGCCCAGCTCTTTTCAGGCTAGAAACCTTAAGGTGTCCCAGAGTGCATTTCTTTCCTCAAATACTCTGAACCATCATTTAGCACTTACTCCCTCCTTCCTTAAAACTAAATCCCAGGTAAACTCATTATTAGTAATATCTCTGCCAGGAAGGGCATCCACTTGAGTCCTTTTCCTATTTCAGCAGTGTCTGGGTAGAGTAAGATTAGGATGTACATGCACGTGCACACCACACTCACACTCCTCTGTCCTTATGTCCCCACTCCCATTTTATTACTCAGGAGCTTAAGCTACCTATGAATGAGGAGGACCAGTTCCCTGAGGTGGGCTGTAGTCTAGGCCTTTCTTCCTCCTCACCCCTTTTGCTAGACTAAAGTTTAATTCCCATTTAGTCAAGACGTCTAATCCCTCCCCTCAGTCATTCCCCATATCCTAACAAGTTTCTATCTGAAAAAAAGTCTAAATAATGGAATAAAAAATAGCAAGTGTCTTTAAAACAATTGAATATAATTGAAGGAGCTGCCAAATAGAAATGAAATTTTAGTTACTAAAAATTAAAATTTTTATGGAAATAAAAATAAAAATGGAAAAATATAAATTACCAAGAAACTGTCAAGATCTCAAAATTCATAGCATTATGTTGTTCAAGAAAGATCCATTTTTAGTCACCTCATCAAGGATATAAATGGCTGTATTGCTATCAAGAAATATTTGCAATGGAAAAGTAACACCCCAGAGGGCAAGATCCAAGCATGATTGCTAGTTACTTTTGAACGATGAGAAGACACAGATATTAAAATCCCTGTTTCATAGATAAGGAAACCTATCAGCGAGGCCAAGTGAATTGCTTATGGAGTTAGTAAATGGCAAATGTATGATTTGAATCCAGCTCTTCCATATTCCCAAGTGTATCATACTGTCTGCAGCTCATAGTTCACTCGAAAATATTGGCTGTTTCTTATTCGTTGAAGATGTTGTAGAAAGAATTAGTCATCTTCATGGATAGGATAAGATTGTCCTATAAGACTTTCCCAATATAGGATTCTCTGATGGATTACTCATAATTAACTAAGGTTAACTTTAATAAACTGTAAGGATGTAAGGATGATCATCAATCAATCATTCCCATCACTAGTAAAATAATTTCTTTACTTTCTGTAAGAAGAAGGAAAAAAAAGTCACTGATCATCAGGATCTCCACCATACAAGGAGCTACTTAGCCAATATTTGCACCTAAAATCGATGAAGGTCATCTCCACAATTCTGACTGCAGCCTATTCTGTCCTGTCTCCATCCAGACATTAAAAGGATGTCAATGAGTTCAGGAGATCTTTTTTTAAAGGTAAGTTCTGTTCAAGTGCCATTTCTGAAATATACTGGTTGTTTGACTCCAGGCAAATCACAATGCCTTAGTTCTTAGGCAACACTCTAAGACTATAAATAAGTCACAAACAAAGGTGCTGGCCTGGTTGATTACTATTACAAGAGAAAGCTCCTCTCAAAGGAAAGGGAAGTTCCAAAAAAGAAAGGTCACCTACAGAGTACACCTTCTGTCTCAACCTTAATCCTTATTGATGTGGTATTCAAAAGTGGCCAAGAAGGGAACTCTTTTGAAAAAGATCAGGTTGACTTTTGCATATACTAAAAAATATTAAAAACAAATAATGAAAATAGTTGATATTTATACAACTCTTTTTACTTGACAAAGAATTTTACATAGCTACTTTAGCCTGTTCTCTTCTTCTTCTTCAACTTTTTGACCCATTTTCCATTGGTAACAAGGCTAAAACACAAAAACAATTATATACACATGCATGCACATGTGCATACATACACAAGTCATTTCTACTATATGAGGCACACAGTACAAGTACTATCACCCCCATTTTACAGATGGGGACACTAAGATTCTGAGATGTTAAACACCTTGCCCAAGGTCACACAGCAAGAAAGTGGCGCAGCTGGGATAAAAATCCAAGTCTTCCAACTTCAAGTGTGTCCAGTGTGCTTTTCACTATATCACAGCTGCCTCCAATTATGTGAAATTATGTTATGCCTCTATTATGCTGAACGAATGAAGAAAACTGACAGGGTGGAAATTAAAATTAAAAGGTCTGAACAGCTGGGAAGCATCTGTCCAGCGGATTCTTTTTTTAGGGAGTGATGGAAGGAAACCTTCTGTGAGATTTAGGCAATGTCTCAACAGAGGTGAACTACTTTGACAGTATTTTCTCCCCAAGGACCAGTTGCCATACCTACCACCTGTCCCCACTATCTGGCCTCTAAAGAGACTAAAAATAGTTTGGGTCACAAGCCTCAGACCTTATTGTCAGGATTTGCTTTGTAATGTCTACAGAACAGGCTCTCCATAAATTCATGTTCAATGCACAGATCTTAAGAGACTAATTACATTTATAAAACTATGTTTAGTACTGTGCCAGCCTCAGGACAAAGTTAGACCCAGTACTTGCTCTTTCTGTTCTCCCCTAGAAAACAGTGATCTCTCAGATAAATGACATAAAGGGCAAGAGAACCTTGGTGGGGAAAACCTTTCCTCCTTCCCTGTCTGTCTACAAGTCCCAGCTCACATTTCACCTTTAAATACCTTCTCTGATCATCCAAGTCCACATCTTTCTCTCTCTCCCCTGAGATCCTATAGCATTTTTTAGTTGTAACACTTCTTTGACCAACATTACATTCATTGCTAAACTTTAATGTATCCATGATCTCCTCAATTTGGATATTCCTTCATCTGTCCCATCCTGCGTAATTCATATCCATGTTGTCCCATACATACTACCCAGAGGATCGACCCAACATTCTGGAGATCTTCCTCTAAGTCTTTGTAGGTTTCGTGGACATCACTGTTGCCCCAGGCCATCAATTATCCCTATCTATTACTATCAACCTTTGCTAACCACAGATTTTCTTAGGACAGATATTCCTTGAAACCATGTTTAGACATAGTTTACAATTGGAAACACTCTGCCACCTATCAAACCTGCTATGGTTCCCTGTATTGCCCCTTTGAGTTCCCTCAGCTCTGAAATCTAAGATTCATAATTATACAGATGAGTTGTTGTATTGTGGATAACTTTTAAAATATTCAAGGACTGGTCATTTTCCTAAAAGCATTCCAGCCTGCTCTCCTCTTCCTCTTCAGCTTTTTAATCCATTTTCCATTGGTAACACTAGTCAAAAAAAAAAAAAAAAAAAAAAAACACAAAAGTGAGTGCACACACATGAATGCATATGTGCATACACGCCCAAGTCATAAGAATAGAAAATTAGCAAAAAGCCATCTTATGTGTAGCTGTCTCCAAGTAAATTCCCAGAGAGAAAACATACATACATATATATATATATATATATATATATATATATATATATATATATATATATATATATATATATATATATATATATATATATATATATTGATTCCTCACAGGAGTCAGGCAACAAGCACTTAATTAGTGTTTATTATGTGCCAGGCACTGTGCTAAATTCTGGGAACAGCAAGAAAAGCAACAAGCTCTTTTTTTTTCGAAGAGCTCATATTCTAGTGGGGGAATATAACATGTCAACAATTACATATATACAAGATAAATGTAAGGTCATCTACAGGCTGGGAGAAGGTTTAACAATAAGAAAGGTTTCTTGTAGGAAGTAGAATTTCAGCTGAATTTTGAAGGAAGTCAGAGAAGGCAAGAAAAGAAGGCGTGCAGGGACATGTGAAAAGCAACCAGTGCAAAGATGATAAAACCAGGCATTTATTAAGAACTTACTATATTCCAGGCACAGAGCACTGCCATGTTTGAGGAACACTACTTCAACAAAGTACCTTGCTCAAAGGTGTGCTAACCATTAGATTTGCATCAATAGTGAACAATATTTGATTTTAACTATTATTCAAATATCATGTAAGAGGCAGTTGGCATAGTAGATACAGCATAAATGACTTTGGAGTCAGAAAGATCTGAGTTCAAGTCCTCCATTTGAATCACACTGTGAAACAAACCCAGCTGTTAAATTTCACACTGCCCCAAATAATTCTTTTTAAAAATAAATAAATTTCAGACAGGTTTACTCTTTGTGGTGAAGAATAATTTAACACAGGGAAGTCTCCTACCCATAAAATTCCAAATCCAAATAAAATGCATTAATGAAAGATCACAGCCATTACAGTGACATCCTAAGCAAGTCCTAGTGTTTTAAGGTGAGAGAGGTGTGAAAAGAGGGTTATCATTACCAGAAGAGTTTTCCACACTTAACAAATCTACTTCTCTAATAGTCTCTAATACTTTCTCTAAGTTTAAGGAATGTTAGAATTTTTTAATTTCTACAAGGTCCTGTGTTCAAAGGCTTGAATATTAATAGGCTTTGCTAATGTCTACTACTATATACACACCAAATAATATTTTAGCTATTTCAGTCACTTCAAACAGAATTTTCCCCAACTAAAGAAGGAAAAATTATGACAGGTTGTTCATTTGCTTGTTAGTTTGCTTTTTGTTGTTGTTTTTATTTGCAGCTTCAATTCAGGTAAAAGAATATCTGAGCTCTTCCGATTTCAAAGTGACCTTTTTGCAGCTTATATCTCAGTCTTATTACCAAGATATCCAACTATTTCTTTCTGCAATCCTTGGATTTCTATTTCACAGGAAATGTCACACACACACACACACACACACACACACACACACACACACACACACAGTAAATATATTGGGGAAAAGGGAAATTGGCAGAGGAATAGAAAAAACTAAGGACTTTTTCTGAAGTTCAAATAGCAAATTTCAACAAAATGGATAAATCTCCATGACATCAAGATAATTTGGAGAGTCAAAGTAGACATTAATGTGATTAGCCATTCAAAGCATATCTGACAAAGATTTCTAAATGAATGAATATTCAAATCTGCATATATCAAAATATCTCTGCTTAGGCAGAAAGGTCAATTAGAACCTAAGGATAAGAGGATACTTGAACAATCAAATGCAAACTATAGGTCAAATTTTTAAAGAATCACTTTTCCCCTACTCAGGAAAATAATCTTAGAATGCAAATCAATCAGCTATGTGCCTAGTACAGTGCTCTTCACATTGTAAATGCTCAATATTTACTCTCAATGCTTTGAGGAACCCATGATTTCCTTAGTTAAAATCTGCTTCCAGTGTTGGAAGAAATTAATGCATGAGCATGGACATTTTCTCTTCTCCACTAACAGGCTATTTGGCAATTTTTAATTGAATTTCCATATCTAGAATTTCAAGCAGTAAATGAGATTGATGGCATTCAATTGAAGCTAACATAAATTATTGGGAAGTAACATGCATAAATAAAGTTGAAAAAAAGGAGAGTCATTTATAACAGACAGATAAGTAAGTAATCATCACCGATGCAGAGCCACAGCTTTCCACCAGTGAAGTTCACAATTACTTCAAACCTTAGTAAACAGCTTCAGTAAATTGCTATAGGAAGAAAGAAAACAAACTAGTGGCCATTTTCCACTCAGCTAGCTTGGTTCTCGAGGAAGAAAACACAGAATCTGTAGTCAGGGTCATGCTCAAAATTTGTCCAATCATGAAAAACTTGTCAAAGCTTTCATTCTCCTGGCAAGTCTCTAAGAATACAAGGTCACCTCTAAGCAACAATGAGGCTCCAAAGGACTTCAAGGGAGGTAGGTCTTTAATAAAATGAGGCTATGCCTTAAATTTCATTAGTTTAATGTATTGAAAAAAGGAAACAAACTGACAAGGTAGAAATTAAAAGGCTTGAAGAATCCTCCTAGATTTACAGGAAATGTTTGTCCCTGAATCAGCAAGCACACAATAAATGCATCGGAGGCTTCCAGATGTCAGAGTCAACTGGACTTGGAGCCAGGAAGAACTAAGTAGAAATATTGCCTCAGATATTTATTAGCTTTATGAAGCTTCACAAATTTTTTAATCTCTCTGAAACTCAGTTTTCTCACCTGTAAAAAGAGGGTGATAATAGCATCTACCACACAGGGTTGTTGTGAGGAACAAAAGAGATGATGTAAGTAAAAACACTTTACAAATCTTCAAGTGCCATATAAATAACATCTATTGTTTTATGTTGAATACAAAATATTAACATCCTCGAGAACATTTTCAGGAAAGAATAACAGCAAAGTTAAATAAATAATCATCATCATCCAAAGCCCTCATTCTTCATTGATTACATGAGTTGACATGGGGTCCTTACTTCCATCCTAGATTACAACAGAATTTCAGTTAAAACAACAACAAAACAACTTTACAATAAAACAACATAGAAAAAACCTAAACTAATAAATTTCTGAAGTAAAATACTCAAATGGATCTCTGATCTAATTGAGTTAAGAGCTCCAGTATAAATTAACCAAGTATGATGGCATATATCTGTTATCCTTGCTACTAAGAAGGCTAAGGCTTGATTTTGAGAGTTGCAAGGTACAGGAGGACTTAAAACAATAAAATATCTCCAAGTCTAGCATCAATAAGGCAAACCCCAGTAACAAAAGGCTATTAAGATGCTTAAAACGGAATGAAGTGCCAAAGGGCAGAAATAAATAAAATCAAACTTTCATACTGAATAGCAATGGAGTGGGGCCCGTGAGTGTCTATTGTTTGAGTGATATAGGAAGATCCCTACCCAGATGCAAACATCATCAAAGATGCAAACCATATAATTTATCGATTCCTGCTCATCCTGTATAACTCTTGTCTTGTTCTTCCAAAAGTTCACCACCAGGTGTCCTGGAGGTATTCTGGAGGTATTCTTCGATTTCTCCTAAAATAGCAAGCATATCAGTTACATATTACAGCTGTCCACTTGCTCACACCTGACCATGAGCCCCACTGTGGCCCTCAGAGTGATGATACTCCTCTTTAGTTCTTTGGAGGTAGTTGTATCGCACTTCATAATGCCACAGAGCAGCATTAAAGATATATTAGTGTTGAAGATATGTCTTTGCTTTCATGGAAAATTCAAGATCATTGAAAGAGCTTTGAGGTTTCCAGAAGCACCTAGCCACCTCCTTTTCAATTCAAGATCCACCTATGTTGTCTATCCCAGAAACATATACTGCCAGACAAATACTATAGTGTCCATTCAAATATACACTAAAATCTAGGTAAGAGATAGCCTTCGACACCTGGTTTTTCCCTCATGGATGGATAGGGCAAACTCCTTTGAGTTAATGCTTATCTCCTTCAGGTGGCTCTGCAATATGCAGAGCTTTCATGTCAGCATAAAATTATTAAAAAACAGAAACATCTAGAGGACTTCATTTCTCCCTAATCCATGCTCTTTGCTAGGATATCTCCATCACAGTGCAAATACCTTTGGTGAGCCTACATTTTTCTGTTTTATGCCTCCTTTTATTTTATATCAGAAGGTCACTCAACAGGTTTATTTCCATTTTTTCATTTCCCAATATTGACTCACTTTGATCTATCAATAGAATATAATTTGCTGTGAAAAAACCTCAAAGGCAGACCTTGATTTTACTGAATCAAATTTTTTTAGTCAACAAGTAGCACAATGAGATTTTATATTCTCTACATCTTTCAGTTAGCTGACAGATATCCATTGTTGAATACCACTTGCTAATGCCTTTTTGTTCCTCATTCACACAATCACTAAAATTTCTTGTAATATCTATATAGAAGATTCAAATATTTTGTATAAGTAGGAATTGATAATGATTGACATGATAACATCTATGTAATACTTTAACATTTTGCAAAATATTTTACCTATATAGTTCACATGTTCCTCAAAATGTCCCCTTTGAAGTAAGGATTAATATCATCCTCATTTTATAGATAAAAACATTGTGGGTGAGGGATTTTACAAGGGTGCCATATTTAATATCAAAGAGGGAATGAAAATTCAGGTCTTCCTGCCTTCAAATCTAGCACTATTCATTATGGTACTTAGATGTTGCAGAGTATACTCTTGATCACTTTTCCTCTAACACTTTCCCATTCCTTTGGCATCTTCCTGTCCTTCAGATACCTTGTATATTGATACCTCAAGACACTTACAACTCTATTATTCCCAGAGCTCACTTATCTCCTTTAAGTATACAGGGTTCCATCTATACATTCCATCTATACACTTTTATAGTCTTAGTTCTCTTGAATGCTAGTTTTACCTCCTTAATAGTAGTAGTAGTAGTCTTGCTATAGCTTGATGGGATAGTTTATTAAAATAGTTTTCACCACTTTTTTTCCATTTTTTCCCTGTTTGCAGACTCCCCATGTCAGTTTTCATCCCTAAATACACTTAGGATAACTTTGATTAGTTTCATATCCAGTCAAACTTGTTTTCAATTCATTTTATTTTCCACCACTTCTTTCTATTTTATGAGGCAGTGCTCATGATTGTCCTTCAGCCTTCTTCATAAGGTTCTCCAGATAAATTTATATTATACTCCAACATTGCTTTTGGCAATCATCTCTCTCTATCTGGCAAATAAGTTAAATGCTTACTGACTGATGTTTCTTTGGTTCTTCTTGTTGTAGCACTTGATTTATATCAATTAATCTTCTAGAAGAAATTATTCTAGCCAATTTTCTAAGTTGTTGGCTGCAAAAGGGAAAATATATATCAGATGAGAGCTTAAGAGAATGGGCAGGGTCAAGTGAAGGATTCTTTAATTATGGAAGAGACCTTGGGGAGACATTGGCAATGTCTGTAGACAGCAGGGAAGATGACAGTAGATAAGGGTAAACTGAAGATGAGAGAAATATGAATCAAATTAGCAAGTCAACAAGCATTTTTTAAAGCTTTTGCTATGTTCAAGATCCTGTGCTAAGCACTGGAAATATAAATATAAGCAACAAGAGAGACAGTCCCTGCACTGGGATATTTATTTATATTCTAATGGGGTAGGACAATATATAAAAAGAAGTTAAAAAGCTGGAAGGAGTAAGAGGTAGAAAGAGGGTAGCTGCATTATGGAGAAAAAAATTCAGCAAGAAATAGAAATCAAAGTCCAATGAAGGAATGAACATTACTGACTTTGGTATTTTCTTTAAAATGTAACTTCCAGAAGGAATTGACCAGAAAATGGGGCCTCAGAGACAGAGTGATCATCTTCTGTTGGATCATGATACAGAAAAAATGCAGAGAATCAGCAGCAGAGACAGGAGGGGATGGGATCAAGAGTATAAGTGAAAGACAAGGAGAAAGTCCATGTATCTGTTAAAATTGGGAAAAGGAAAAATAAATTTATTTTTTTTAATTGGGAAAAGGAGAAATAAATGGCAGATGATTAAAAAAAGGTTTTAAAGTGGGAACAACAGGAGAAGAGGGAATTTATTTTTTCTCAGTAAATTAGGAAACAAAGTCCTTTGTCAAGAGGAATGGGAAGGAAGTGAAATGAGAAGCGTAAAGAAAAAAAATGGAATAAACATTATGGAAAGTGTCATATTTAACCAAGAGGGCATAAAAAGATTGTGATGTAGAAGGCAGAATCCAGCTGGAATTAGGCAACATAATTTGGTTGTGAACCTACTAAACAGAGTCGCATGATATTCTCTAAGAGTACTGAGCAGCAGGCAATGAGGAACAAAGAAGGAAGATGATGGCAATAACCTTAAAGGTTGGAAAGATGTGGTTAACAGGAAAAAAAGGAGTCAGATATTCAAGGAGGAAAAATAGTTTGTAGTCAGTGACAGAGTTGAAACTAAGAAGGGAGCAAAGTGATGATGAAGAAGAGATGATGGAATGGGAGAAGAGAGAGGAGTAGAGGTACTATAAGTCCCTCTAGACTTAAAAGGGTTGAGAGAAAGAAGAATAAAATTTAAAAGTTTGTAGTTTAAAAGTCAATTTCAGAGTTTTTTATTAAGAAGGTAGAGGATTAAGAAAATAATGTATAACTATAGTAAAACAATTAAATCTTTCCTTTGACAACAGTTCAATATCATCATCATCATCATCATCACTTATAGAATTCTTTAATGTTGTGTTAAAGTTTCTTCTGGAAATACCTCTAAATCTTTTTTTATTTACCTAGTATTGTATCATTATAAACAATTATATCTTGAAAGGACTCAAACAAACCTATCTGTATTCCTATAGCACCTACCTTATCAGAAAACAGGAAACTGAAACAGAATCAGACTGATAGTCAGGAAAGACCAAAGTCAAATTATGTTTGCAACAAACTGAGGGAGGTGGAGGGAAATTAAGATTATATTGTATCATATTAATCTGAAACCCATCCTTTCCCTGTCTATTTCTCAGTCTAATTCATGCAGCAGTTTCTAAAGGGCAATCTGAATAATGTGACCACTTCCAGCACCACATCAACCAATTTGGGTTGGTTTCTTTCCAAGTAAGAACCTCACTTCTATTTACCAATAAACAGAGAGACCCAGTTTAGACTAGGTTCTTCCCCAGAGGACCTGGCCTTGCTCTTCCTCATCAAAGTTAGGGGGATTTGGTCTCCAAAGAGGAAGGCTATCTTGAGGAGAGGAGCCTAATTGAGGTTATTTTGTTTTTTATCCAAAATTACCAGAAGCAGTTGGCACCTGTAAAACAATTGCTAGAGAAAGCAATAATCAACACATTTGAAGGTCAACCTACCTATCAATCAGTATTGTCTTACCTTTGCCTGGGGAGTTTTAAATGATGTGCTATCAGGTCAATCAGAAGGAAGACACACCTAGGTTTAAAAACTGTTGACCCTCAATAAGAGTCTGTGATCATTGAGCAAGTCCATTGCCTCAGTTTATTGGTCCTGTGGTAGGATTCTTTTATAGTCTCCTAGATACTTGGCAAGGAGTAAGCTTAATCACTGATTAATTTACCAAGTTGCATCTCAACACAACTTGCAAAGAGTAATCTTACCCTTTTGTCCCAAGTTGCATCTCATCACATCTGATACAATAAGTAGGTCTCAGGCAAACCATTTAACCACTCTGAGGCTCAGTTGCCTTATCTGTAAAATGAGAATAAAGTTTCAAAGAGGCATGCAGGTATGGTATCGAAGATATGCAGAGAAAGGCATCCATCAACACACATCACAATACTAAACTTTTGTACATAGGGTCTTTATGATTCCCTGGCCACAAAATTCACCACCCTGCAGCCTCATTAAAACTTTCTGAATACAGATTGATGGGTCCTTAAGCAAGATGTATCCATCCTCAAGGCATCACTGAAGTCTTTCCATCTTGCCCTCTACTAGCATAGCCTTTAAGGCAGTGGTCCTCAAACTTCTTAAACAGGGGGCCAGTTCACTGTCCCTCAGACTGTGGGAAGACCGGATTATAGTGAAAACAAAAGCTCACACTCTGTCTCTGCCCCTCAGCCCATTTGCCCTAACCCTGCGGGCCGCACAAACGTCCTCAGAGGGCAGCATCTGGCCTGAGGGCCGTAGTTTGAGAACCCCTGCTTTAAAGGTTATCTGAACATTACAATGAGACACAGATCCAAGGTTGCTGTAAGTTGACATGTCAATATCATAGTTTCTTTTAATCAGATACTTTATTTCCAAAAGAAAGACTTGCATGTGATTTAAGAGCATAGATCACAGATTACATAAGGGACTTCAGTAACCATCTAAACCATTTTATAGTGATTTGTCCCAGGTCTCCCAGAGAGAACACATCAGAGTCAGAATTTAAACTCAGATCCTCTAACACGAACCTCACACCAGTCTACCCTATTGCAGTAAGCCTCTTTCTTCACTATAATTATAAACAGCATTGTTTTTGCATTAATTAAATGGTATCCATCTCTTAAAAAGTTTTTGGACTGCCAAATCACTGTACATGGTATCTAAGCCAATTCTTAATTTTACAGATGAGAAAAGAGGAATAAAGAGAGGAGGAAGGGGGAAGAGAGGATTCTAATCTCAGGATGAGAAAGAAGAGGAAATTTCTAAACTATAACCCTTCTGAGGAACTATGGGCAAAAGTATACCACAATTACCAGAACAGCAAATATGTTTGGACAAGGCAGGGAGGGGGTTTTGGGGGGGTTACTATATTTGAAGAGAGAAAAGTGATTCTTCCACTTATTAATTGTCATTTTGGATAGGTCTTTAGATTTCTCCAGATTTTTGTTTCCTCAACAATAAAATGAGAGGGTTGGCTAATGTCAAAGGTTCCTTCTCTCTCTAAATCTATAACTATTCAATTTGACAAACCTAAAGGCCCCAGTTTTGGGATAAGAATCCACTATTTGACAAAAATTTCTGGGAAAACTAGAAATTAATATGGCAGAAACTAGGCACTGACCCACACTTAACACCATATACCAAGATAAGGTCGGAATGGGTTCGACATAAAGAATGATATCATAAACAAATTAGAGGAACATAGGATAGTTTATCTCTCAGACTTGTGGAGGAGGAAGGAATTTGTGACCAAAGACGAACTAGAGATCATTATTGATAACAAAATAGATAATTTTATTATAGTAAGTTAAATAGTTTTTGTACAAATAAAACTAATGCAGACAAGATTGGAAGAGAAGCAATAAACTGTGAAAACACATTTACATCTAAAGAATCTGATAAAGGCCTCATTTATAAAAGATATAAAGAACTGACTCAAATTTATAATAGTTCAAGCCATTGATATCAATTGATAAATGGTCAAAGGATATGAACAGACAAATTTCAGATGAAGAAATTAAAACTATATACAGTCACATGAAAAGGTGCTCCAAATCACTATTGATCAGAGAATGCAAATTAAGACAACTCTGAGGTACCACTACACAGCTATCAGATTGGCTAAGATGACAGGAAAAGATAATGACAAATGTTGGAGGGGATGTGGGAAAACTGGAATACTGATACATTGTTGGTGGAACTGTGAATGGACCCAACCATTTTGGAGAGCAATTTGGAACTATGTTCAAAAAGTTATCCCACTGTGCATACCCTTAGATCCAGCAATGTTTCTACTGGGATTATATCTCAAAGAAATCTTAAAGGAGGGAAAGGGACCCACATGTGAAAAGATGTTTGTGGCAGCCCTTTTTGTAGTGGCTAGAAACTGGAAACTGAATGGATGCCCATCAGTTGGAGAATGGCTGAATAAGTTATGGTATATGAATGCTATGGAATACTATTGTTCTGCAAGAAATGACCAGCAAGATGATTTCAGAGAGACTTGGAGACACTTACATGAACTGATGCCAAGTGAAATGAGCAGAATAAGGAGATAGTTATACACAGCAACAACAAGAAGACTATATGAGAATCAATTCTGATGGCCATGGCTCTCTTCAATAATGAGAGGATTCAAACCAGTTCCACTTGTTCAGTGATGAAGAGAACCATCTATACCCAGAGAAAGAAAGGTGGGGAGAGAGTGTGGACCACAACACAACATTCTCACTCTCTGTTGTTATTTGCTTACATTTTGTTTTCTTTCTCAGTTCTACTTTTCCTTCCTTCTTGATCTTTTTTTCTTATATAGCAAGATAACTGTATAAATAGGTACACTATACTGGATTTAACATTTATTTCAACATATTTAACATGTATTGGACTACCTGCCAGGTAGGAGAGAGGGTGGGGGAAATAAGGGGAAATTTGGAACAAAAGGGTAATGTGTAAGGGTCAATGTTAGAAAAATGACCCATGCATGTTTTGCAAATAAATAAATAAATTCTTTTCAAAATAAAAAAAAATAAATAAACCTATGACTATTTTCTGTGTCCATTTCCAAGATAGTATTATAGAGGCATATTAAAGAAACAGAGATTGAGAGCTGAAATGAAATTTAGAAATCATCAAGTCTGATACCCTCATCTCACAGATGAGGAAATTGAGGCCCCAAGGGGTTAACTGACTTTCCAAAAGTAACAAAGCTATCAAGCATCTTCCTGATTCCAAGTTTAGTATACTGATAATCTATATCAGATTGCCTCTACAACTTGTAAAGTAGCTGGAAATACTTATTGACGAGTGACTTTAGGTTGCTTATATCAAATTCATTTTTGTTGTGTGTTTTTTTCAACCAATACTCTAATATAACTGTTTACAACTAGTTTTTCACATTGCTATAGATAAGAAACACTAATGTACCCTTAATCTTATTTCACCTAGACAATAATATGTCCTTTATCCCTAATCTGGATGAGCTTCCCTAATTTACAGTATCCATCTTCTCGGATGTGTTTAGCTGACAACCACAATTGTATCATTCTGGAGAATTACACCACCCCATTCAATCTCAGGTATGGCTGAGCAGCAGCGATAGACAAACATTCTTTAGCTTTATCCTTCCTCTCTCACTGAAATGCCTCATATTCATAAATCATTGATAATGCCCTAAAAACACACACAATACTCATTTACTTTCTCTCATCTATCAGCGAGAAGCAAAGTCACCCTCAGATTAGCAGACTGCAAATGGAATAGTGGCTCTGGGCTAATAACTATAGTAGGCCCCAATAAGTCTCTAGGTAATTCTATGGGTTGAACCTTTATTAAGTGCCTATAAATATAGGTCAGGATGTTAAAGGATGGGGCCACGCCAAGCATCAAAGCAGGCCAAGCCTAAGTACACTGTTCACCTTCCCCAGCTTCAGTCTCAAGTGGAGGTGGTTCTTGACAAAAGAACAAACAAGAGCTAGAATTCATTAATTTTTTCTTTACAGACAACTCTTTTCACCAGATTGGCACAACTTTGTTACAAAAGAAGTATTTCTGCCTAAGGGAAAATGTTCCTTCACTTATGTGTGTTGGAAGCTCACAAAGAAATGTGTTGGGGAATCACAAAAACACTCACTCCTCTTTAAAACTCGAAGTTATGAGCTTTTACGAGCATCCTTGGGGAAGGAAGGAGGGGGAAAGAAAGGTAAGAAAGGGGAAGGAAGGAGTGGAGGTAAGGGGGAAGAGAAGAGAGAGAGGGAAAAGAGAAGAGAGAGAGGGGAAAGAGAAGAGGGAGGGAGGGGGAGAGAAGAGAATCTCACTTTGACGCTCATGTTAATAATTAATTATGTACTATATTTGATCTAAGTAATCCACAAGGAAAGGAGTAGGATGGAAGACAGTCACCCTAAATTTAGGATGACTATCAGTTCCAATCTCTTAGATTTTGATACAATTAAGCAGGTTTTCCATGGTGAACTATAATCAGTAAAATGTGAAAAGCAAGATACGTTTCTCTTTTTTTGTCTTTATATCCATAGTGCCACATAAATGGTTGATGAATGAATAAATCCTCCCAACATCCAAATCTCTTGAAAGTGGATAATTTTATTCTAAGTTAAGCAAAATACCAGAATGGATTTTTACACATTTTGGTACTAAAATTCTGGATATAGCGGTATTTGTTGTGACATGATTCAAGCTATACAAATTTACTATAAATGTGATGTGATTGAAAAAAATGAAAAAAAGAAAAGGCTACTGCTGACTTCATCAGCATATCTCCCCAACATAGAGGAAAATTCACTTAAGTATATCACTTCAGGTTCCATTTTTCTCAATGCAAAAGATAATTAATTTAGAATTAGAAGGTACCAAAGAAAGCCATCCAAACCAACCTTTTCATTTTATAGATAAGGAAACTTGAATCCCAAGAAGTAACTGACTTCTTCAAAGTCAATCTGGTACTAATGGTAATCAGGTTCTAAAACTATTATAAAGCAGCAGTCACCAAAACCATTTGGTATTGGCTAAGAAATAGACTAATTGATCAGTAGAATAGATTAGGTTCACAGGACAAAATAGTGAACAACTATAGAAATCTAGTGTTTGACAAACCCAAAGATCCCAACTTTTGGGATAAGAATTCATTATTTGACAAAAACTGCTGGGAAAACTGGAAATTAGTATGGCAGAAACTAGGCATGGACCCACACTTAACACCACATACCAAGATAAGATCAAAATGGGTTCATGATTTAGGCATAAAGAATGAGATTATAAATAAATTAGAGGAACATAGGATAGTTTACCTCTCAGACTTGTGGAGGAGAAAATAATTTGTGACCAAAGGAGAACTAGAGATCATTATTGATCACAAAATAGAAATATTTGATTACATAAAATTAAAAAAAACTTTTGTACAAATAAAACTAATGCAAACAAGATTAGAAGGGAAGGGACAAACTGGGCAAACATTTTTTTTTTACAGTTAAAGGTTCTGATAAAGGCCTCATTTCCAAAATATGCAGAGAACTGACTCTAATTTATAAAAAATCAAGCCATTCTCCAATTGATAAATGGTCAAATAATATGAACAGACAATTTTTAGATGATGAAATTAAAACTATTTTCATTCATATGAAAGAGTGTTCCAAATCACTACTGATCAGAGAAATGCAAATTAAGACAACTCTGAGATACCACTACACACCTGTCAGATTGGCTAAGATGACAGGAAAAAATAATGATGAATGTTGGAGGGGATGTGGGAAAACTGGGACACTGATACATTGCTGGTGGAGTTGTGAAAGAATCCAACCATTCTGGAGAGCAATCTGGAATTATGCCCAAAAAGTTATCAAACTGTGCATACCCTTTGACCCAGCAACGCTACTACTGGGCTTATATCCCAAAGAAATACTAAAAAAGGGAAAGGGACCTGTATGTGCCAAAATGTTTGTGGCAGCCCTTTTCATAGTGGCCAGAAACTGGAAAATGAATGTATATCCATCAATAGGAGAATGGTTGGGTAAATTATGGTATATGAATGTTATGGAATATTATTGTTCTGTAAGAAATGACCAGCAGGATGAATACAGAGAAGCTTGGAGAGACTTACATGAACTGATGCTGAGTGAAATGAGCAGAACCAGGAGATCATTATACATTTCAACAGCAATACTGTATGAGGATGTATTCTGATGGAAGTGGATATCTTCAACAAAGAGAAGATTTAATTCAGTTCCAAATGATCAATGATGGACAGAATCAGCTATATCCAGAAAAGGAACACTGGGAAATGAGTGTAAACTGTTTGCACTTTTGTTTTTCTTCCCAGGTTTTTTTATCTTCTGAATCTTCCTGTGCAACAAAAAATTTGGTTCTGCACACATACATTGTATTTAGGATATACTATAACATATTTAACATGTATGTGAATGCCTGCCATCTAGGGGAGGGGATGGAGGGAAGGAGGGGAAAATTTGGAACAGAAGTGAGTGCAAGGGATAATGTTGTAAAAAATTACCCATGCATATGTACTGTCAAAAATGTTATAATTATAAAATTAAAAATTGAAGAAAAAAATGGTAATCAGGTTATGAAACCAGGTCCTCTCAACTTCAAAAACAGTACTCTTTCCCCAGTACCACACAGTCCTTTGCATTTAACATAAATATTACTTCTACTAGAAGAATCTGACCCATCTCTTAAAAGGAATCATCCTAATGACAGAAAACTCATTTGAGTTCCTAGTAATAAATAGATTACATGGTCCTCTAGTTGTCATTTTACAATTTCTTTTGGAAATCTAACTAAAACTACTGCATGGCATCAGTTATCATTTCTATGTAGATATCTCCTAAATCTATACATGCAACTTAGATCTCTCCCCTCAGCTCCTGAATTTCTAACTAGCTGCTGGACAGCTCCTCTTGAATGTCTGGAGGGTACTTCACATTCTCCAAGACTGAACTCATATTCCTTTTCCTCAAAACTTACTTTTCTTCTCCAGAATGCTCCTTTCTGCTGACAGTCCCAATGATCTAGGCTATGATTTCTTCCACTTATTTGACTCTTTCCTTTCCCTTACACCTTATGCTCATTCAACTTTCTTCCAACTGTTATACTCACACTAATGGAGGTTCTTCCTTTTCAGACCATTTCTATAATTTCCTAAATGGTATCTTCACATGCAGCTTCTTCCTCTCTAAGATATCCTTCCTATATTAGCAAAAACAACTTTCCAAATGCAGAGATATGATCATATATCTTCCATGCTTAAGTTTTCAGTGACTCTCAAGTGCCCAAAGAATAAAATAAAAATAAAAATAAAGAAATTTTAAAAGAACAAAATACAAACTTCTTGGCCTGGCATTTAAGGCCCTCCATAATTTGAATTCCACTCACTCTGCCAGCCTTATTTGATACTAGTTCCCTTTGTACCTTCAATGTTCCTGGCAAACTGGGTGATTAGCTGGTCTATGGCATTTTCTGCTCATTCCCATTTCCCTCCTTTCATATAGGCCTCCCCAACTCCTTTAGTCATGACTGATGTGCTCTCCATCTCTCTCTACCTTTTGACATACTTATTTTCTTTTAATGTTCTACTCTGGTGTCAAGTCAACTTGATTCAACAAAAATTTATTAAAAGTCTGCTACCACTGAGCCAAATGCAAAAAGAAGACATCAGACACAGCTAAGACAAGCAAACCATGCCCTCACAGGGCTAAAAGTTTCATGTTCATAAATCATATACACACAGGACAAACGTATTTGGTCTCTCATCTCCCAGTTAGAGAGGTTACTTACTATCCAGCAATCTCTTTTATGACGTATTACCTGACACCTTCCTCCAAAAGTAAAAGTGAACTTTTTTTTCATTAGATGTTCCTCATTTGAAAGTAAGTTTTTTGAGGACAGGGCTAACTTGTTTATCATCATTGTAGATCCAGGTCATCAGCAATGAAACATTTCTGGAGCTGTATATAGCCTGCAACTACTTTTAGCTAATACCTTTAATGACTTCTAAAAGCAAGTCCAAATACAGAGATATAGCTATAAAGAGATAGATATGTACCCACACCACACACACACCTTGCAAAGTCTGATCACAACTGATAAGCAAATACCCAATAATTCCTATTTCTATAGCAATATTAGAAGAAAAGAAATGAATTGCAGATAAATTCCTTTGAAATTCATAATTATCCTGTAAAATAAAGAGGGTTGCTCTCAATAGCC
This sequence comes from Sminthopsis crassicaudata, assembly GCF_048593235.1. Lineage (NCBI taxonomy): Eukaryota > Metazoa > Chordata > Mammalia > Dasyuromorphia > Dasyuridae > Sminthopsis > Sminthopsis crassicaudata. The sequence goes on along the minus strand of NC_133621.1, from coordinate 81,410,925 downwards.
CTAACAGTCCCTTACAGATCTAAATCAATGATTCTATAACACTCTTAATATATCTAAAATCTCATCAATATGGGTATCCTCTCTAGGAATGCACATCATAACCCATCCATGTACGCTCATTCCATATGACTTATCCTCTCATAAATTTACCAAAGGGGATTCTCTTTATGTCACTAAAATAGCAAAGGAGCATGCTAGTTACCTATCCATTAGTTATGCCTTACTCTTTTCATCTAAACAGCTCAAATTTTTGGATCACACATTGCTTTTAAAACACTTCCTATAGGAAAGCAACGGCAGAATGGATAGAGCACTGGATCTAGAATCAAAGACCAGAGTTCAAACTCTACCTCAGAAATTAACAATCTTTATTTTCCTTAGCTTCCCTAATTGTAAAAGTGGGATGATAATAATAGCATCTATTACAAGGATCATATGAGACATATGTAAAGTACTAAGCATAATTCTGGGTGCATAGTAACTTATTATGTGCTGTATTTGATCTAAGTAATCCATAGAAGACACCCTAAATTTAGGATGACTATCAGTTCCAATCTCTTAGATTTTGATACAGTTAAGCAGGTTTTCCATGGTGAACTACAATCAGTAAAATGTGAAAAGCAAGATATGTTTCTCTATCTTTTTTTTTTTATTAAAAAAAATACTTATTTCTTTCCTGCAGGAAATGTTTCCTTATTCTTCTTGCTGATAGTGTTCTCCCCTGATAGAACTCACCTTGACTCCATTTTATTCATGTCTATATAAATACATGTTTTCTCCCCCATAAAATATAAGCTTTCTGAAAGGAGGGACTGTTCCTCAATGTCTAACACATGCTAGTTACTTAAGAAAAATCCATGGACAATTTGATTGTCATTCTTTATTCTCTTTCTCCTTTAAAATTCCTCATTTAAAACATGACATTTACTTGTAGTATAACCACTCATTAATTCATTCTATATTCATTTGAAATCTGGAGTAATTCAGGCTGAATGAGTGTATACCTTTACATTATCTTAAAAAAAAAATTCTTTCACTAGTCAGTTAAAAGGGTAGGCTAACAGTGAATCTGAGGTAAAGGGAACTTTAAAAGGGGGATGTTTAAACCACTTAAGAGAACAAACTGTTTTCAAAACACTCTCAAGCATTTTACTGGCATCATTTACATATCACCAATTGATATTCTAATTACAAACTTACATTGCTGCTCATTAAAGTCAGTTCCCAGAGGACCTCTACTCAGAAACAATTTGCCAGCCTAATTCTAGTTACTGTATGTACTTAAAAGCAATAAATGTGGGTATATTTTGACTTTACCATTTCAAAGAAACCATATCAACAATTATTCTGAATAAGAGCTTCATAATTTATTTTATATTGATATCTTTTATATTGAACATTATCTCCACCCATTATTTTTGTTTGCATTATATATGTGTGTTCATACATAAATTATATTTTATACACATGTACATATACATACTTATATATACACACAAATACATTTATATTGATTACTTGTCTCTTTACATGTTTTTCTCCAATAGATTTTGAATGCCTTAAAGATTGGGATTGTTTTCTTTATGGGTTATTTTGTTTGTTTTTGTCTTTTCTTGGTCTAAGGACTTAGAACTACCTCTGAGTTACAGAAACCTTTCTGAAGAGTCACTGAAATAAATTGATTTTTGAAACTATTCATCTGAAGGGTCTAAATAAATATATAAATAATAGCTTGGAAACCATATCTTTTTTTTTCAAGAGATGTTTCATTGCAGGTGATAAAAACTAAGGCAAGAAAAAAAATTGGCTTACAGCCAATTTTAACATCAATGAAGAAGACAAAGAAAGACTAGGTCCTCCCTCCAGACTCAATAAATTCTCAAACAAGATAATTACATTCTGTTTGTAATAATAAAACTTTAGAACTGTTTTTCTTTCTTTTAGGTATGAATAAATAAATATCTGATTAAATATTTTATGATATGTTGATGCATTTGGCAAATAACAGCTCTGAAAATTCATTTGAAATTAGTTTAGAGAAGATGTGATTTCTAGATTGGATTGGCAGGATGGAACAAGGATAGAGTATGCACAGTATAGGCTTGGGCTAGATTCTTCACTAACTCTCCTCCTCCCAAACACTCTAAACCTGAAATTCATCTGTAAAATAGGAATCAAAATTGTAATCCCTTCCTCACAGCTATTTTAGTACTCAAGTGAGATAATATTTTTAAGCCCTCTGTAAACCTTCAACTATTATATAAATATCACTGCATTTAGATTACACTGCGGTTATATTAGGGTACCTTCAGTTATTAGATTACATGGAAGTTTACATTAGTTACCTTTTTTGTCAAATCATGATCTGAAAGTTACAAAAGTTGAAGTGATTATGAAATGAAATTACAACTGTCACTTCTTTAAAACATATTTATTTTATTTCTCCCTTCAATTACATTTTAAAAGTTTTAACATTCATTTCCTAAATTTTTGAATTTGAAATTCTCCCCAACCTCCATTCTTCCCCCCCCATGTTGAAAAAGTAAGCAACTTAATATGTTATACATACAAGCCTGCAAAATATATTCCCATATTAGTCATGTTGTGAAAGAAAACACAGACCAAAGCAACAAGAAAAATATTAAAAGGGAAAAATGCTTTTATCTGCATTAAGACTCCCTCCATTCATTCTCTGAATGTGGAGAGCAGTTTTTATCCTTTGGAATTGTTTTAAATCATTGTTTTGCTGAGAATAGCTTAAGTCATTCACAATTGATCATCAAATAATATTGCTGTTACTATGTACAATGTTCTTCTGGTTCTACTCATTTCACTTTGTTCATATGATATCTTCCAGATTTTTCTGAAAGAATCTTGTTCATCTTTTAGATCACAACATTATTCCATCACAATGATATATCACGTGTTCAGCCATTCTTCAATCTTCCAATTCTTTACTACCACTAAAATCTGCTATAAATATTTGCATACATATAGGAGCTTTCCCTTTTTGTTTTTATCTCTTTGGGAAACAGCCCAAATAGTGGTATTGCTGAGTCAAAGGGTATTCATGATTTTATAACACTTTGAGTATATTTCCAAATTGCTCTCCAGATTAATTAGATCAGTTCACAGTTCCACCAACAATGCACTAATGTTTCAATTTTCCCACATCCCCTCCAATATTTATCATTTTCCTTTTCTCTCATGCCAACCTGATAGGTGTGGAATAGAACCTCAGAGTAGTTTTAATTTGCATTTTTATAATCGATAATGATTTACAGCATTTTTATCTGACTATAGTTTTCTGAAAACTTCATCTGAAAACTGTTCATATCCTTTAATCATCATCAATTCAGGAATAGCTCTTATTTTTATAAATTTGGCTCAGGTAGCTATATATTTGAGAAATGAGGACTTTATCTGAAAAACTTACTTAAAATTTTTTTCACACTTATGGTTATTTCTCTCTATCCCATTTTTCTTCTGTCCATTTTAAAAAATGTTTTGCTTCTTACTACTATTTCCCCCCATCTGTCCTCCCTTTTAACAGCCCTCCTCATCCTTCTCTTATTCCCTTATTGCCTTACTTTATAATAGGGCAAAATATATGTCTATACACTGTGTTATTCCTTCTTTGAACTAGTTTCAACAAGAATAAGGTTCACACCCGTCCTCCTTCACCTTCCTGAGCTTCCCTTTCACTGTAAAAGTTCTTTTGTACCTTTATGTGAAATCATTTGCCCCATTCTTCCTTTCCCTTTCCCTTCCTTGCAGTACATTCCTCTTTCTCAACCCTTAATTTTATTTTTAAAGATATTATATCATTATATTCAACTCACATGTGTCTATGTATACTCCTTATAACTGCCTTAATAATGGGAAAGTTCTTAGGAGTTAAAATTATCTTCTCTTGTAGGAATGCAGTTTAACTTCATTGAATCCTTTATGATTTCTCTTATGTGCTTATCCTTTTATGCTTCTCTTGAGTCTTGTATTTTAAAGTCATTTTTTTTCTATTAAGTGCTGGGTGTTTTGTTTGTTTTTTTTTTTAATCAGAGATTCTTGAAAGTCTATTTCATTAAATATTCATCCCTCCCTCACCCAGAAGAATGATACTCAGTTTTTCTGGGTAGGTGATTCTTGGTAATACTCAATCCTTCACCCTCCCGAATATCATATTCTAAGCCCTCCAATCCTTTAATATAAAGGTTGCTAAATCTTGTGTTATCTGAATTAGGACTTTGCAATATCTGAATTGTTTCTTTTTGGCTGCTTGAAATAATTTCCTCCTTGACCCAGAATCTCTGGAATTTGGCTAATAATATTCCTTCACTTCGGGAAGTCTTTAAGAAAATATCAGTGGAAACTTTCAATTTTACCCTCTGGCTCTAGAATATCGAGACAATTTTCTTTGATAATTTCTTAAAAGAAAATGTCTAGGCTCATTTTTACATCAGGGCTTTCAGGTATCCACTAATTCTTAAATTATCTCTACTGGATCTAATTTCCAGGTCAATTGTTTTTTCCAATGAGACAATTCACATTTTCTTCTATTTTTTCAATTCTTTTGATTGATTTTGTTTTAATGCTTCTTGATGCCTCATTGGAATCATTAGCTTCCACTTTCCCGTTCTAAATTTTTATTATAGCTTTTTATTTACAAGATATATGCAGGGGTAATTTTTCAGCATTGACAATTGCAAAACCTTTTGTTCCAATTTCCCCCCTCCTTCCTCCCACCCCCCCCCAGATGGCAGGTAGACCAATACATGTTAAATATGTTAAAGTATATATTAAATACAATATATGTATACATATATTTCCTGCACAAGAAGAATCAGACTTTGAAACAATGTACAATTAACCTGTGAAGGAAATCAAAAATGCAGGTGGACAAAAACGGAGGGATTGGAAATTCTATGTAGTGGTTTACACTCATTTCCCAGAGTTCTTTTGGTGGGTGTAGCTGGTTCTATTCATTATTGAACAAATGGAACTGACTTGGTTGTTGAAGAGAGCCACATCTATCAGAACTGATCATCATATAGTATTAGTGTTGAAGTATATAATGATGTAATGATGGTTCTGCTTATTTCACTCAGCATAAGTTCATGTAAGTCTCTCCAGGCCTTTCTGAAATCATCCTGTTGGTCATTTCTTACAGAACAATAATATTCCATAATATTCATATACCGTCCCATTCTAATTTTTAAGGAATTATTTTTTCAGTGAGATTTTGTACCTCCTTTTCCATTTAGCCAATTTTCCTTTTTCTAGAATTCTTTTCTTCAATATATTTTTATACATATCTTTTCATGTAGCCAATCCTGATTTTAAGATGTTGTTCTCTTCAATGAATTTTTATATTTCTACCACTTGGCCTATTCTGTTTTGTAAGGTGTTGATTTTCTTCAGTATTTTTATTCCTCTCTTACCAAATTGTTTAATCTTTCTTCATAATTTTCTTATATCACTCATTTTCCCAAGTTTTCATTTACATCTCTTATTTAATCTTCAAATCCTTTTTGAGTATTTCCATATTTTGAGATCAAATCACATTATTTCTTTGAGGTTTTTGATGCAGATGCAGCAGTTTGAACTTTGTTGTGTTCTTCTGAATTTTTATTTCCCCTCTCATCATAATGACTTTCTATGGTCAGGTTTTTTGTTGTTGTTGTTTTGTTTGTTATTTTTGCTTTTGTTTTGTTTTTGCTGCTTGCTCATATTTCCAGCCTATTTCCTGACTTTTAACTTTATATTTTAAAATATTATATGTTTAAAAAAAAATTGGATTCTGCTTCCATGGTAGAGGGACCACTGTCCCAAGTTTCAGGTTTTTTCTATAGCTGTTATCAAATCTAATTATGGGGCTCTGTAAGTCTTGGGAGATTTAAAAAGAGAATGCAAATACCTTTAGAATATTAGGTAGATTTCTTTCCTATGAAATATTTTTGGGAAAGCAGAGACCAGGAAGTGAAGGTCCAAAGTAATCATAGAATGATAGCCAATACAGGACACACACACACACACACACACACACACACACACAACTATGTTACTTAAATTGTTCTTTGAGAAATTGCAGGCCACTTCTACAGAGGCAAGAGAATAGGATGGTTTGAAATAAGCTACCTTGACTTTGGATCACTCAGCTGATCCAAATTATCTATTTTAATCTCCCTGAGGTAGGAAGTACTATATTAGTATCTGAACAGAGAAGAATATGGCACAGTGAAGAAGATGCTTGACTAGAATAAAGAACCATTTTGCAAAACTTCAACACTATGCAGGATGTCCCAAAAGGCAGTGAAGGTTTAAGCTGTTACAACTTATCTGTTCTTTAAGCTATTAAAATTAAAACTACACTTAGACTATTGGGACATCTGTAGAAAGATCAATTATGATCATATTAAATATAATTTTTCATATTTGATATCCAGCATAATTTAAAATACAGTAAATTAGGATAGTGGACTTTAAAAAGTATTCAAAGATCTGATTTTATGCTATGTAAAACAAATGCCATCTCTGGCCCCACGGAGCGTGATTTACTTCAAGAAAAGGATTAAAACTACTTGCACATGTTTAATATGCTAGAGATTGACCTTATAGTGAATGTCCTTGGACAACATCCCACAATCTGTCTTTTGCTGTCCTTCACCCAATCCTTAATTACAGGGGCCAATTTAGCTTTCCAGTTAATGGACTCTCAATCTTTTGCCAAAAGCAAAACCACCACATACAAATTGTTCTTAGCAGAACAATTTTACTCTGATTTTCAAGATCTGCCTTTGTTGGCAATACCCCTCACTCCACTTAAGGGAAAAGAACAGAGCACTGTGTTCTGCTTTAAGATTTAGAAGGCCTCTCCTCCATTTCTCTGTAAGCCTTCTACTCACCTATCATGTCATAAAGACCCCCAGGTCTTTTTCCTACATTAAGTCCAATGAATTTTCGCTTATGTGGTGGATGTTTTTCTTTGTTGGGGGTGGGTGGGCAACTCTTACAAGACTTAGACTGTATCTGAAAGATGTCCATATCAGGACCCTGTTTGACAGATGGTCTACCAAACAGTCCTCAAGAAATTCTAAAAAAGGAGATTCTACACTTCCCTTAATCACTCTTTCCATTATTTAAGGGCCTCAACCAAGATTGGGTGAGAAAACCTGGGCCTATAACACTGTCCCATAACACTGAAATATAGAGGCCATAAAAACAAAATACATCTATTTCAGCAGTTTAGAAACCAACAGAGTAGAATTTTCCCATCCAGATTGACACATCAAGAATTACAAAGTTCACATGAGGGTATATTTTATGCTATTTGCCCCAAATGCCAAAATAATTGGTTATCACCTTGAGTCCTCACTGTGCAGAAATTGTTTCTAATATAGAAACTAAAGATCACATCATAAAGAATACAAGTCAGTTCCCATGTTGGGAAGATACTTAGCTCTTAAGCATCATTAAGACAAAAGTTCTAACACAGTAGAACTTCTAACTAGACAATGAAAAACACTAACTCTGAATTCAGAAAACCTGGATTCAATACCTTATATGCTTATAATTTTGTCAAAACACTATAAGCATCTTGACTATTAATAGTTTTTAATTTTAATACTTTTTATTTCTCATTCTACAAATGAAGAAAACAAGTCCTAGAGAGGAAGTAATGGCATGAGATTTGAAACCAGGTCTTCTGACTCCAAATTCTGGACTCTCTTCTCAATGTCTTCCTGGGCTAGATGTAATTTATCATAATGCTAGTGAAATCAAGAGAAATTAACATATAATTTGTGTAATACTATGTATTTAAGATTTCACACTTAAAGACTTAAGGTAATAAAATTCTATTTTTCAATGACATATATACTATATAAGAGTAAAATACTCAAAATACCAGACCTCTTATATATCAGAAATCCTTGAGACAATAAGGGTCAAGGATCTATAAGTAGCTGTATAAGTAGAATTAAGCTACCAATTTCAAGCACCCTCAAATCAATTTTGACATGAGTAGATAGAGGGGAATAGTGCAAAAAGCAATTAAGATAATTATATTGGAATAGTAAGGGGAGAACTAGTTTCTACAATGGCTTAAGAAACAATCTTAGATTTTGAACAAGTCTTAGAAGTTATCTAGTCCAAGTCATGGGATTTTAGGTCTATTCTCCCTCAGAACAACCAAAAAACATCTAACAGAAAGCAGTATTGGAATTATAACTTGCCTTCACTTCGGGAAAAGTGAAGTTGCTTATTAGGGGAAGCCAGGTAAGAAGTCCTCTCCCTCTGGGAAGAATAAATGAAAGAGAGGAGATTGTACAGATTAGGGAAGTCTTTATAGGACACAGAGAGAAGGAGCAAACAGGCTGAAGTCTACCACCCCTACCACTACCACAAACTAAACTTTCTTTTTCCTATCTTTTTTATCCCATATCTTTACCATCTGAACTTCTACTCCTGCCACATCATATCATTCTACTGAAAGGGTGAAAATTAAAGTTGTATACCCTCTAAGTTTCCCAGTGTGGCAAATAGGTGGTGCAGTGGATAGAATGCCAAGCCTGAGGTCAGGAAGACTTGAATTCAAATCTAGCTGCGTGATACCAATTAAGTTACTTTACCCTGTTGCCCTCAGTTATCTCATCTGTAAAATGAACTGGAGAAGGAAATGGCAAACCACTCCAATATCTTTGCAAAAAATAGTAGCATCACAAAGAGCTGAACTCAATTGAACAACAAAAGTTTCTCTTCCTGGTGCAAAGAACTTAAGGCCCAAACCTCGACTATAAAGGAGAAAGATGAATAGACAAATCTTGATCTCTGGTTTGTTTCAAAATGCAGCAAAAACTTAGCATTTTTAGTAAAGGAAAAAAACCAAATATACACTCACATACACACACAAATATAGAATATGCTATCTTAAGTTTATGCTTTTCATTTCAATCTCCCACATCCCTCCCCTATTTGTAGTAGACAAATGCATATATATATCTGTGCATGGTATCTATGGTGCACATGAATCTATAAAGGGCTTGCAATCTTGAAAATTAGATTAAGTAATTTACTAATTTCACATCAGTATCTCATCAAAAGTTCAACTTTTTGTCCTCCAAATGAATCTGTCAAAATGCAGGCGGCCAAAGCCAAGTAAAATGCTTCATCCTTCCAAGCCATTCTTTTAGAACTCTGCTAGGCTAAAACTTCATCAGTTCCTGTCACCATTTAGTTTTTAAATCAGCACAAGGATAACAAAGGGTCAAGGCTTCTCAATTACATTTAGTTCCACATTAAGACAGAAATAATTCCATAAGCCAAGAAAGCCCAAAGTTCCCTAAAGATTCAGCTCCTAGGCAAAACTGCTTCCATTCACACCTAGTAGTTTTCCTAATTTTAGGTCCATCAGACCATAGATTGGGAGTTGGAAGGAATCTTTGAAGTCAAAATCAAAACCTCTTGTTTTCGAAATGAGAAAATCCAGATCAGAGACCCTCCAATTGACCAGGATAATACTCACATGTTGTCTGGGGCTATTCCAGTACTGGTTTACATACATTCTAGGTTAATCTAATAATGCCTATAAGGTCTGACACCTTCTTAGTATTTCAGCTTTGTACACAATAACTATCATCTACACAAAATAATCTAGAACATAAGCTTTTTGAGAGAGAGGATTTCTTTGTATAATTTTTTTGTTTTTTGATTCCTCAGCACCTAGCCCAGTATAAGATACATAATAGAGCTGAATAAAGTAGAGCTCTTGCTGCCAAATGTAATGAATAAATGAATATGCAAAATGAAGGGGCTAGAAAGCTGTTTTTGTTTTTATTTTCCTAACTACATTTTGAAGCCTTTTGAAATCTTTGCGATGGAAAAAAAATCAGGTAAAATAGAAAATTTCTGTAAAGTACAACTGGAAAGGCTAAACTAACTTATCCTTGATTTTCTCAACTAAGCACCCATAGAGGGAACAAACTTTTGTTGTTAATTAAATTAAAAATATGATTAACTCTGGATCAAGCCTTTAAAAAAAATATGTGTATATACATATATAAACATGTATATAGAAGGAAGAGTAAGTTGGGTCCAGAAAATCCTGAATTTCCCATCCATACTGCCCAAGCTGCCTAGCTTATTGCTTTACCCTCCATTTTTCTACTGAGTTCCTCCACTTAATAACAACCTTCCATTTTCCCCAGACAAGCAGCACTCAATATGAGTCAACAGATGAGAATTTAAATTTAAAAAAAAAAATCATGACCAGTCTCTCAGTTTCATCTTAATACCTTCAGATTAAGTATTACTGCTATTCAGTATACCGTTTCCTATGACAGACACCATTCTCATACGTTCCCTGCTTCTGTGTGGCCCAAGACGTATGAGAAGTTGTCATCTCTTTGCTAGTAACTAAGGAAAACTTATAAAGTTCCGAAATACTCAAAATTGTCTGAAGAGTTAAAAAATCACATGTACCATGCTGAAGGGCTCCCAATGGATTTGCCAGCTTCTAAAGACGACATTAGCCCTCCATTTACATTTCACAATGAAGATCCCAAGATCTTAGAATCAGGGACCCCAGAAACTACCTTATGTAATACTCTCATTTTGAAGGGAACTGAGAACCAAACAGGTAACAGAAGCCAAAAGCAGGATTCGAACCAATGATCTTACACTTGGAAGTCAGTATTCTACCATATTGCTTCCTTAGCGAAACAGTATCCAATCTGAAGATTTACCTATATATTTGACTATCTCTAATTTGAATTCATATCTTAATGTTTTCTTATATACAATTTTATGGTGCTTAAAATCAAATTATAATTTCTCTCCCTTCTTTCAATCCTTGTATGATTTGTGATCCAAGTAGGTGTCTGGCAGGCCTCCAAATTAATGTCACCTTGAAACATAGTCAATGAAACTATTTATTCACTCTTTCTACTAGTTAATAAAGAGGTGAAATTTGCCATACAGAAAACCACTTGCCTTCAGTGAGGAAAGTAAAAAAGGTCTAGAGCAATTAAAGATATGACAAGAGACAAGAGTCTTTTTTCCTCTGGTTATTAAGATTTTCTTTTTTTAATTAATTTATTTTTTATTAATTTTTATAATTATAACATTTTCTTTGACAGTACATATGCATAGGTAAATTTTTTACAACATTATCCCTTGTACTCCCTTCTGTTCCGAGTTTTGGTTATTAAGATTTTCAAAGTACACTGGAGACAACTAGAAAAAGGCAGAATGGATAGAAAATGAAAAAGCTTGTACACAAATTCTGATGGCTTAGTAAAAAATAAATAGGCTGAGATATTTTGTGAATTTGACTACAAAGATTAATCGACTAATCAACAATTAGTTATTAAGCAATTATATTTTAATAACTATGCTAACTATCCTTCTGAAGTCTATTTAAAATAAATCATCTTTGATAAAATGTGTTTGACTATAAGGTGACCTCTTTTCATAGGGGATTTAGAGCTAGAGGACTTGACACTGTTCTAGTACAATGTCTTAATTTTACAGATTAGTAAACTGAGGCCTATAGAAGTTAAATGACTTGTCCAAGTTCACATGGTTAGCACCTGAAACAAAATTCAAGCCAAGTGTTGTGGCCCTCTGACCACTACTCCCCACTGTCATTTATAATATTGTGTTCATATCTAGGCACCACGCTTGAAAAGTGGCATTAACAAATCAAAATTCATCCAAAGGGGGATAACCAGAATGAAGGAACTAAAACAGCTTATAAAGAATGGCTATTTCCAAGGTAAGCTCCTGGAAGAAAGTGACTATTTCAGTTTTTTCCCTTTATATGCCCACTGCAGAGCACAATGCCACAAAGGGACACTTAACAAATATCTGCTGATTTAACAAATGGGCACTTACTTAGAAGAGAAGACTAAGGAAATCCTGGTTGTCTTCAGACATTCGGTTATTGGATGGGAGAGAAAGTGAAACCAGGATAAAAAAGATGGAAGGAAGGAAGGAAAGGTGAGAAAGTGAGAAGGAAAAAATTAAGAGGGTAGTAGTAAGTAAGAAAAAAACGGAAAGGGGAAAGGAGGAAGCATCTTTTAAGTGTCTACTATGTGCCAGGCAACTGTGCTAAACATTTTGCAAATATTATCTCATTCAATCTTCACAATGCTTGGGAGAAGGTGCTTTTATTGTCCCCATTTTACAGTCGTAGAAACTGAGGCAAACAGTGACTCATCCAGGATCATAACACTAGTTAATATTTGAATCTGAATTTGAACTCTGATTCCAAATTCCTGACCCCCTGCTCTACCCACCATGCCACTTAGATGTCTCTAGGCAAGAGAGAATTAGAGATTATACCTCAGACTAATATGATAAAGGCCTCTTTGACAGAGTTGATGAACAATGGAGTAAATTGGAATAATAACTTCCATATCATTAGAAATGTCCAAAAAAGCTTGTTAATCCTATTGGGAAGACTACAGAAAGAACTCTTGGTTAGGGAAGAGGTGCCTAAACTAAATAAAATTTGAACTCCTTATCATTTCTAAGATCTATGATAAATCTATAATCTCTCAGTAGAGATTAAGCACAAGGGATCCTGTTCAGTAAGTTTAATGCCCCCATGACTTATAATCAGGTTTATATAATGATGCAATTATAAGTAATAATTTAAAATACTATTTGATTAAAGGGAAAATGAGAAAACAGGACATTCAATGGATCATAATAATGCAGATTACCTTGCTTGAAAGAACATTTAGCTAGATTTTCTTAGAGTTTCAGTTATTTCCTAAAAATAAAAATATCATTTAGGAATATTTTTTTTTTGGTTCTCCTCTCTCTAGCCATCTAGGGTATAGCAAACTATTACTAGACATCTTTTCTTTTGGCCATGTGAAACACAAAAGGAATTAGTTGAAAGGTCCTGGATAAGAACTCTGTCCTCTAACCCCAAAATTTTCCAAATTGCTCCCTTGGTACCCATTGACTTAGTGATAGCTTGTGATATAAAGTCCATATTTCTCCCCAATGGCCTAAGTTGCTCCCTTGCCTCTCTCATTCTTTCCTCTCTCTGTCTATCTCTCTCTCCCCACTGTAGGTAGGGGTGTGTGTGTGTGTGTGTGTGTGTGTGTGTGTGTGTGTGTGTGTGTGTGTGTGTGTCTGTGTCTGTGTCTGTGTCTGTGTGTGTGTGTGTGTGTGTGTGTGTGTGTGTGTGAGAGAGAGAGAGAGAGAGAGAGAGAGAGAGAATTTTAATGCCAAACCCTAAATAGGACCTTAAAATACAAAGGGTTGAGGCAATTAAAAGTACTAAGCAGCTGAGGTCAGAGTTCACCCAAAGAAACAATATTTTGATATTGTGATCTGCCTGAGTTCTCCAACTAGTCTAAAGGTTAGTCCATACTACAAAGCATACAGAATTCATATTAATTTCCTCCTGTGTGACAAGCATGTGAACAGAGAGACAAAAAGAAAGAAGCCTACGTTATTTAGAAGAGGTGAGAACAACAACATACATACATATAACTAAATAAAAAATACCTAAAAAGTAATTAGAGGATGGAACAGGGAGAACCCCTGCACAGTAATACTATACTCAGTTCATTTCCCTCCTGCCGTTTTTGATCTATGAAAAACAGAAAGTGAACACTTAAAAATATGGAGCTACATTAATTTCCAGGCCAAATTTCTACAAATGTGGTTATGTGGACAGAACAGAAAGTATGAATGTTTGTTTAGAGGTAGGTAGATTCTAGCGCTCTCTCTCTCTCTCTCTCTCTCTCTCTCTCTCTCTCTCTCTCTCTCTCGCTCTCTCTCTCTCTCTCTCTCTCTCTCGCTCTCTCTCTCTCGCTCTCTCTCTCGCTCTCTTTCTTTTTCTCGCTCTCTCTCTCCCTCCCTCCCTCCTTCCCTCCTTCCTCAGATCAGGCACCTGTTAAAAGTGATGATGACCCCATTGTACTTATTTTAGCACAGGGGACAACTCACAAGGAAAAAAACTACTCAGTTACCCCTACCATACAAGGGAGGATCTATTTTTTATTGATTTTTAATGAAAAGCGGCAGTACTAAAGCCTTGTGACAGAAGGGACTGTTGTACAAAATGCTGTAAAACTATGCCACTGGGTCTAGGAAAGTACTAATTTGCCCCAATGGTTGTTGAATATGATTTACATCAGAAAAAAAAATGACTGTCATTCAAATATTAGATTCCTTTCTAATTTGAAATAGAAGAGGTTTCAAAGAAGAAATAAGATTTAATCTTTGGCATGGTAGACTAAGAGAGATCATGGAATGGGAAAGACTATGTAGCATCATTGAAGAACAACAAGTAAGATGATGACTTTGACTATAATAAAGACAGGTATGAGAGGCAATTGGACAGGTAGGTGGTGCAATAGCTCTAGAACTGAAGTTGGGAATATCTGGGTTCAAAATCAACTTCAGACATTTGTTAGTTATGTGTCCCTGTTTTGCCTCAGTTTCCTCACATGTAAAATTAGCTGGAGAAGGAAATGGAAAAGCATTCCAGGACCTTTGCCCAAAAAACCAGCCAAGAAGAGTCAAATACAACTAGAATGACTGAACAACAAAATAAGAGGCAATATGGCAAAATATATAGGCCTCTAGATTTGGAGTCAGGAGTACCTAAGTTCAAATCTTCCCTTCAAACACTTATTAACCCTATCTCTTAATCTCTCTATATCTCAGTTTCCCATATGTAAAAGGGAAGACAAAAGTGAGACTAGGTAGCCTCTAAGATCTCTTCCACCTATGACTGGATTCTATTTTTACTATTTCTATGATTCTGTGGCCTACAGTAAGTAAATAGAAGAGAATAGTCTGAAATAAAGTTGGTATGGTGGGTTGAGGACTAACTGTAGATAGATTCTAATTCCAGGCTAGGCAGTCCAAAATTTATCCTAAAAATAAAATCAACAAAAAATAATGAGAATATTCACAAAATGTCAGTGTTCCAAAGGATCTCAGGAAGGTGACTAGTATATACCATATATGACAAAGATCAGATGAGGTCAGAATATTCATGGTGGTCATACAGCCTTTCTTTGTAATCCTCTGATGGAGGGAAAGCTCCTGAGCTAATATAAGTCAATTCCAGCACACCCCTTAATGGGTAATTACACTAAGAGTTAGAAGTTCATAAAATAGATTCTAAAGATCATTGAATTTGACCTTCTTACTTTACAGATGAATCTGTGACCAAGAGAGACTAAAAGACTCATCAGAGTCACATAGCTAATTTGAGCTAGGAGCTGAAAATTCTTTTGAGTTTAAGTCCAGATTTCTATCCTCTCTCTCTCAATGTCTCTCAGGAGTTCTGGATTCCATAACTGTTCCTATCCTAACAAATCTTAAGATTCTTTGGAAAGCTTTCTCAATGCAAGGGATCACTGATGCTTATTTCAAGGAAGGAGTTACTCAGAGCACTCAGGAAGGAGATATATGCAATTCAGGTGCAGGAGGATGTGAAGGAAGGGGGACAGAGAAGGTGAGCCAGAAGTTCTTTTTCCTGGAGGAACCTCTGATCTCCACATTTAAGCAGAAGGTCGATTATTAGATTCACAGAGCCTGGAGTCTGGCAGAGAGGAAGGTGGGCTCTGCCTAATGAGGCATCCTGTGAATGACTCAGGCTTTTTATGAAAGAGGAAATCTTATTATTAGAGGACAAACTTGCATTGAATCTTCTGAGTCAGTCAGTGGGTGGTTTCTTTCCCCAGTCCATTCAGCCGTAGATTCACCCCAAGTGCAAGAAAGTGACACATTCTTACACACAAAGAATATTTTTAACAGAGCCATAAATAGATTCATGCACAGCTCTTACTGTTTTCTTTCCCCATGAAATCTCAATAATTGGTGAAAGTCAGTCGAATGGTTTCAAAAGCATCACGTGCTCACACTCAGAGTTAAAGCTAGCTGGGCTATAGTATCCTCCAAAGTTTCCTTTAAAAGTTTCTGCTGAACTTCAAATTCATAGCTAAAATGTGACCTTATAGTAATCTCACTGAGGAAGATCAATATCTTTCTCTATTAGGGGACATAAAAAAAGAGAATTCCAGAAACAGAAGAGAGATTTCCACAGTCATCTAATACAATTCATTCTCAAAAAAGAAAGGCTACCTATTAGGAAAGGATCTCTCATAGCTTAATAGAAAGAGAGAATTACAGAGCTAGAAGACAACTAATTCAATAGTTATTTAATCCCATATAGATATAGATATCGATAGATAGATGAGAGAGAAAAAGAGAATTTAATTTTTAAAAGCTACTTCCTATTATGGGAATAATTTACCATAGCATAGGGAAAAGAGAGAATCTCAGAATTCCAAAATCCTATCTATTTTCCCATTCCACTGACAAAAAATGTCTCTACCCAATGAGTGGATATCCAGTCTTGGTTTGAAGATCTCCAGATAACTATCCATCATCCAATGTGATTAACAGTTTTACTTTTTGACAGCTCTAATCTTTAGAAATTTTTTTCTTGCTGTCAAGCCTAAATTTACTTTTTACAACTGCTTCCTATTGCTCTTAGTTCTGGTCTTGGGAGCCTAAGAGATTTGCTTAATTTCTCTTTTATATTAGAGTCCTTTAAATGTTTATAGGAATTACATGGCCTCCCACCCCAGGTCTTCCTTTCTTCAGATCTACATATCCTGGGATTTAATTTTCTCATCTGTAAATTTGCAATATGTGCTTCATTATGAAGCAATTTTAGTTACAACACTGTGTGTTTGCTGCATTAGGATTTTGAAGACACTCATTTATAATAAACATTCCATCTTTAATTTAGACATGCTTTGTAGCTTTAAAGATCAGCATAAATTTAAATTATAATGGAACTCTTGCAGATGCAGATAGTTATTGGTTTTTAGAATTAACATGAACTATCCTTCTGAAAGTGGTTTTAGTATTGTCATTCAACTAAGGTACAAATGTACTTTTTTGATATACAATATTTCAAACTTAGAAACTTAGGAAAAATTAGAGATAATTATCAAAAACTTGTAAAACAACTCAGTACAGATATCCTTAAAGTAACAAATTCTTCTAATATATTCAAATACTTATTTAGAGATTAGCAGATACTTAACAAGGAGGCTAGAAAGCTAAAATTATCCCCCCAAAATCTCAAAGATAAAGACTTGGGAGCTAGATGACATATTAAGAGATAAAGGGTTGATGTGTACATAATTTTTCCAAGTCTCTCCCTGCCCCAACCAGACCTTATTCCAATACTTAGAAATGATGCCCCTTATTTTGAGAGAAATAAAGCTTCCTAATACAAACTTCCTCAGCTTAACTTCTTTTTTCCTAGAGCTTCTCAGCATTGTCTCTATTCATTGCTCAATCTTTCCTCTCCTTCTGTTATTGAGGAAGAAGTATCACTACTCTTTGCTAATTTCCTCCACCTGTGTTCTTCATCTAATTCCTTCCTATCCCTCCAAACAAGCTACTACAGGAAGCACATTTTCATTTAAGCTCCAATGCTGAATCGTTGTTGAATTTGAATTTATGAAGATATTCATTTACAATAAACATTCTAGCTTTAGCTTACTTTTATCTTAAGAGGAAGGGAAGGAAAAGAAGTGAAAGAAAGAGAAGAAGGAGGAGGAAGAAGAGATGGACAACGAAATCCGTTACTTCATTGGTATAAGGAATTCCTGTCAAGGAAACTTCTGCCAATGAAGATCAGTAACTGATCTTAGAGAGTTGCTTGAGGCATTAAGAGGTTAAGTGATTCGGCAGCTAGGTGGCGCAGTGGATAGAGCACCAGCCCTGAAGTTAGGAGGGCCCGAGTTCAAATCTGATGTCAGACACTTAACACTTCCTAGCTGTGTGACCCTGGGCAAGTCACTTAACTTCAATTGCCTGGGAAAGTCAACTGACTAATCTGTCTAATTTTCTCCTTAACAAAATGGGAATAATATTAGCATCAACTTCTCAAGGTTATAATGAAAATTAAATGAGATAATATTTGTCAAGTGCTTGGTACATAGTAAGCAATACTTATTTTCTTTTTTTGCCAGGAGACTCACTTGAGAAATAATACAATTTCAAAATTTTGTTAAATTTGTTCTTTTTTGCAAGGGGAAGTGTTGTTGAACAATCTGATGAATAATGTAGTTTATGTGACTGAGATCCTGAGATCCTTACCCATCACTGGTTGGTTCACATCTTTCCTACTTCATTCATGTTCCCATTTATAAATCCTGGAAGAAGCCATTTGTCAAATCCAGGGTTCAGAAATATTGAAGATGCTAATGAGTATTCAAAAGATATAAGCTCCAGCTTAGGATTTTACTGAATGGATACCAGATGTGTCGACATTAATGTACCTTCAAATATAAAGATAACCCTTTAGGAATCCTCATCTTACTCTGATACTACAGAACAGACAACAGCTATGCACCAAGTGGGCCAGATTTTTCACGTGATCAACTTTGGGAAGTGTATGGACTCTTTTGATAACTAATGTATCATTTAGGACGGTAATTTTCAAATCTTGATTGTACTATGGATCCCATCCTTCATAGATGAAGTAAGTGTTCCACAATAATATCCCACATAGAATAGCTAACATTTATATAGCATCTACTATAAGCACTTTACAAATACTATCTCACTGAATCCTTACAAGTTTGAGAAGTAGATGATATCATTATTTCCATTACAGCTGAGGAAACTGAGGCAAACAAAGGTTAAGTGATTTGCCCAGGGTCACACATCTAGCTAATGTCAGAGCTGGATTTGAACTCAGGTCTTCCAAATACCAAGGCCAGTGCTCTACTCATTATGCCACCCAACTGTCCATTTATATTTTCCTATATATACAGTGCTTAAGTTTATAAAATATTTTCTTTATAACACCATGAAGTGATACTAAATTCAATTCTATAAATGATTTATCATTATTATTAATCATTAATCATTCATTAATATATATATAACACATTGTGTAGGACCTACAAACTTCAAAGTACTTGGGATAAAAAAAAATTCTGCCCTAAAAGACCTTCCATTTATTTTCTAGTAAGATGAAGAGGAAGGATGCAGGTACATAGAGAATTCATATAAAGTAATACCTAGGCTGAGAGAGCACCAACATCTATGCAAGTCGTAAATGGGACTATGTAGAAAATGGCACCCATGATTGGAAGGCACTCTTAGAAGTGGTCAAAGAGAAGTGCATTCCAGATATTGAGGACCCACAGCAGAAAGATAGGAAGGCACAGAACAGATAGGAAGCCAGTTTGATTAGTGTTGGGATTACTAGGTGAGAACTGAGGTTGTCTGGATGGTGACAAGGTGAGAATTCAGGTTTTCTGGACAATTACAAGGTGAGAACTCAGGTTGACTTGATAGAGGGGGCAAGCTCATTGGCTGGGGTGGTTCTTCCCAGAAGCCCTTGCATTATCCCACGCCCATTCTCTGGGAGGATAAAAAGAGACAGCACTGGGCGCAGAGAGCAGATCGGCCTGGAGAAGGACAAGAGCTGGAGGAGATTCAGAGCCAGGATTCAAGAGAAGACTCTGAATTGCATCAGGCTTGACGGGGCTCTCTGCAGGAAGGGAAGTCACTTCTTTGGACAAGAGTTAACAGCAACTGCCTGGAGACAACGGTTCGTTACAGGAAGAAGAATCTGTCTGAGAGATTTGAGTAGACACAGCAGATCTCTTCCCAGAGAGCGATCCAGCAGCTTCTGGAGACGACAGCTCGCTACAATTGGCGCCCAACGTGGGGCAAGGACTTTTGCTTATCCTGACAAGAGGAGCTAGACTGGACCTTTGCAATTTGGCGCCCGAACAGGGACAGACACGGTCCTGATTCCAGTGGAAAAGCTTCCCATCCAGATCTCAGTCTCTCTGACACAGAACCGTGAGTAACGAGGAAACTTTGTTAAAGATTAAGTGAGCGTGCTAATAGATAAATAAGGAACTCAACTTGTTAAGGGCTAAACCAGGAATCTCTTATAGTGAAATGGGGCAAACACCTTCTGTTCAAGGAAAATGTTTAGAGAGCATCATCAAGGTTATGAAAAGCCAAGGATTGATTATAATTTTAGAGGAGATTACTGAACTTTTAAGAACTGTGAAGGTTATATGTCCTTCTTTTTCTCTGGAAAAAGAATTGGATCCAGATGAGTGGAAATTAGTAGGAGAGCAATTAGGTGAACACTACAATTGTCTTTGTGACATTTTACCCTTTGGTTCCAGACCAAACTCAGTTTCCAAAGATACAATTCATACCTACAATTTAATCCAAATGGCTTTAAAAAATGTTATTCTAAAGGAAGAGATGAAAGAGCAAAATGAGAGGTGTCAACTAAACTAGGTGAAAAGGATGAATCAGATAACAATGAAGTTAAGTACAATTCTGAGCAACAGCAACAGGAGCACCTCCCATCTCCTCCCTCAATTAACCCTTCAGGGGTGGAGCAAGAAGGAGGAGAGGAAGAGGCAGAAACACAAACAGAATTGTCTGTGAAGCAGTCTAAGCCTATGACAAGATTAGAAAAAGCATTGGTTAAAGCTAAGAAAGAAGGACAGGATATAAGTGATTTTATACATGCATATCCTGTGATTGAAAATACTGACTCTGTAGGTAAAAAAAGGAGAAGATATGCACCTTTAGATTTGAATAAAATTAAGGATTTGAAAAAAGGTTGTACCCTTTATGGGGCTACATCAGCTTATGTCAAAATGTTACTAGATGGTTTGTCTTATGAAGTCCTAACCCCGAATGATTGGAAATCCATAGCAAGGACATGTCTGGAACCTGGAGAAAATTTATTATGGCTTGTGGAATTTCATGAATTATGTAAAATTCAAGTCAGATGCAATTTGGAAATAGGAGTTAACACACAATTCACTTTTGAGCACTTAGCTGGTGAAGGTCAATATGGAGAGAATTCGGAACAGATTAATTATACCATGACAATATATGAACAAATTGCTAAGGCTGCAATAAAAGCTTGGGGTGTCCTTCCTGGACAGAAAGATCGTGGAGAGGCTTTCACTAAAATACAGCAAGGTCCCAATGAACCTTTTGCAGATTTTGTGGGACGTTTGCAAACTGCTGTCAAAAGAACTATTGGAGAAAATTCAGCTACAGAAATAATGACCAGACATCTGGCTAAGGAAAATGCCAATGAGATTTGCAAAAGAATTATATGGGGATTAGACAAAGATGCTCCTTTAGAGGAGATCATAAGACGCTGTGCTACAGTGGGAACAAATGCTTTTTACACCCGGACAATGATGAATGTGGAAAGACAGGGTCCCTCCTGGCAAGGGACTTCTAGAGAAACTCGGCGATGTTTTCAATGTGGAAAAATTGGACATCTAAGAGCTCAGTGTAGGTATGGAGATACAGTGAGAAGACAGGGTGAAAGAAGACCTAAAACCCCATGTCCAAAATGCAACAGAGGACTCCATTGGGCATCAGAGTGTAGAATAATTCAGGGAAATGGGATGAGGGGACCAGGTCCAGGGCCCCAGGCAAAAAAGACTTGGGGCATGATGGCAGCTGATGTTACACTCAAAGAGCCTTTAGAAGGCCAGGACTCTGATTTAATCAACCAGAAGAAAAGCAATCACATGGCAGAAAGGGATTACCCAATCAGTCAACCAAAAGGCAATCAGATTGCAAAAATGGATTACACTTGGGGAGAATACAGGCCTTTTAAACCAACAGGGCTGTGTCCAGTGCAAACAATTCCAATGTAATTGCTAGATGATGAGAAGAGATTTAGAAAGTGGTAAATAGAAGGTAATTAGATAGGTTGGCTGCCTGGGAGAGAGGGTTTGCTTGTATTTCTTCAGCAAGAGAAGGAATCAGATGGGTGCCAACAAGTCATATTCGCCTTGTCCATCAGAGAGAGACAGAAAAAGAGAAAGACCTCAAAATAAAGGAGAAGATCTAAGAAACATCTGACACTGAAAGAGCATGGATAATAAGAAGACTGTTAAAGAACTTAAAAACCAGCAGGAATCATTGGACTTCCTCACACAAGATGAGAATAATGGACAATGGACTTATGGACATTTATAAATTTTCAATTTATGATTATGATTATGTTATATACTTCTAGCATGTGTTATGTTACTATGTTACTATGTGCTTATGTAATTTATGTAATTATCTGTAATACTTCCCATATTGATGGATTTATGTTTCAAGGTCATGACTGTCCTATGTTCTAAATCAAAAGAAAGGGGGAGATGTTGGGATTACTAGGTGAGAACTGAGGTTGTCTGGATGGTGACAAGGTGAGAATTCAGGTTTTCTGGACAATTACAAGGTGAGAACTCAGGTTGACTTGATAGAGGGGGCAAGCTCATTGGCTGGGGTGGTTCTTCCCAGAAGCCCTTGCATTATCCCACGCCCATTCTCTGGGAGGATAAAAAGAGACAGCACTGGGCGCAGAGAGCAGATCGGCCTGGAGAAGGACAAGAGCTGGAGGAGATTCAGAGCCAGGATTCAAGAGAAGACTCTGAATTGCATCAGGCTTGACGGGGCTCTCTGCAGGAAGGGAAGTCACTTCTTTGGACAAGAGTTAACAGCAACTGCCTGGAGACAACGGTTCGTTACAGGAAGAAGAATCTGTCTGAGAGATTTGAGTAGACACAGCAGATCTCTTCCCAGAGAGCGATCCAGCAGCTTCTGGAGACGACAGCTCGCTACAGATTAGCACTGAGGAAGGGGAATGGGGAATAAAATAAAATAAGACTAAAGAGGAAGGTAGGAGTTATAGCAACAAAGAGTCAAAGTTGACAGGGACATCAGAAGCTATCTAGTCCAATCCTCCTCAACCACTGAAGGACTAAATATCCTTCCAAGAATATTCCGAGTAGCCGAGTCAAGACTCAAGTCCAGTTCTTCTGACTGCAAATTCCATCTCCATTTCATTATATCATATTAACTTTAGATTGGATGACATTTCATCCATGGCTGTGTCAAGCCAGTACAAGGTAACTTCACTCTTTGATGAATCTCCCAGACTACTGCTGCCATTTCCATGCTGACTTATACTTCTGGAGGTAGTGAAGGGACCCTGAAACTCTAAAACTCCTTGAAGGACAAATTCTCCTTGAATCCTGCCACTGTGGGGACCCTTCCCCAGGATAAATAGCTTCATTCTGTAACTTAGGTGGGGTTGGTTGAGTTCAGAGCTGGAGATACCAACCCTATTCAATTGAACAGTTTCTATTCAATTCCAACTCCACCCACCAGCTTCATCAGGAGGGGGAGCAGGCCTTGGAGTATAGCCGAAAACTTCCTTATAAAAACAGTAATTAAAAACTCATTTCTTTGTAGAGGACCTGACATTCCATGCCATGCTATGCCATGCCATACTATGCCATGCTAGGCTATGCCATGCTATGCCAAGGAAGCCTCTGCCCGCTGGGATGATATTCTCTTCCAATGCTAGTCTCTTTTTATCCTCACCTATTTCCCTAATGAGACTTTATGCCTGTCAGTATTTCTCTATGCCTCTCAGTCAGGATTTCTCTTCTAGAAACTTTACTTCCCAATGGCTATAATAAACCTCTTTTATCAGTCTGGGTTTTTGGGACTGTAAATTCCTTTACAGAGAATCTCTGCACAAGGAGAAGGGGTTTCCCCAAAACTCCCTACCCTTGCACCAAATCCCAAGGGGGTGTAGGGGAGCCTAATCTCTCCATTTGGTTCCCTAAACCCAAAACCTACTACTAGTCCTCATCTTTTTACTTGCTGACCACCAGAAACCTTAATCTCATTTTGGTTCCCTAAATCTAGACCTCATCATTTGGTTCCCTGACAGAAGGGAACCCCAAAATCTAAACCTCATCATACTTTGGTTCCCAGAACCCCAAAACCTAAACCTCAACAATACCATAGTCAAAATTTACATAGAGTTGTGACAGCATATTCCATCATGGAAGCTAGGGAAAAGAACCAAATTGAAATTCCAAATCTACTGCTGTGCATGGTCACAAAAATTACACCACTGGGTAGCCCTTCTTCTTATGCTAATTCATTCGTCTCCAGCCCATATCCCACATGCCAATGTTGGGCACTGCCTTCAAAGCATGAAGAACAAATCAGAATATCCAAGTCCAAATTCTATATAATAGATGCTTAATAAATATTTGTTGACTATTTCCAAGTAAGTAACCTCTTAGACTTTGAGAATTCTATACTTTCTACTAACAATAGAGTGGTTTGTAAGAACCTTTCTGGGAATTCTTTAGCTCTCATTATTCTGATTTTGCCTCTTCCTTGTTTGAAGACACGACAGCTTCATTTTTAAATTTTACCATTAACTCCTTTTTTGCTCATCTATATTACACTTTCTTCACATACTTTGTTAATGTGCTGTAGCTCAACTTCCCACTGAGTTCTATTACCTTATTTTTAAAATGTCCTTTTTATTTATGCAGATTCCTGCTGTTTAAATCTAATATTAAGGAGCAAGTCATGAACTCATTTAATTTCATTATGTTACCAATTACCCAGTTTTACTTTAAGCAGCTACACATCCACCTCCCTTCAAACATGCCTGTAGAAAAGTTCAAAACTAATCTGGTTCAGTTGTCCAAATTGCTTATTTCCAGTATTGGTATTTCTGATGGGAAACAGCAGGCCCCACTAACTAGGAGTAAGTTATGAAAAAAGAGGCAATACTTAAAATACAAGCAATATTTTAGTTCATAAAAGCATACAATCAGGGTAGCTAGGTGGCACAGTGAATAGAGTATTGATCAGGAGGACTTGAATTAAAAAACCAGCCTTAGATATTCAATACTTACTAGCTGTGTGATCCTGGGCAGCTAGTGAATAGAATGCTTAGACTGAAGTCAGGAAGACTCATCTTCCTGGCATCTACTAGCTGCATGACCCTGAGCAAGTCATTTAACTAAGTTTGCCTCAGTTTACTCATCTATAGAATGAATTGGAGAAGGAAATGTATTTAGTACTTTTGCCAAGAAAATTTCAAATGAAGTCATGAAGAGTAGTACGAGACTGAAATGTCTGAATAACAAAATGATCATATACTTTATATTTAGCTGAAGGGAAGAAAAAAGATGTGGGGATCAAGGAAAGTTGTTTCTTTGCTCTGAGTAGATTTACCTGCTTTATACCAAGCTGCCCTTATGATCATAGCTGCATCTACTCTTGTCTACCAATATGACCCCCAACACTCATTCAGTGGAGGCAACAGAGTACAGAAAGAAAGAATGCTTGATTTAACATGAAAGAAAATTTATTCAAATGTTACTGGTGTAACCTTGGGCAATTCATTTAATTTCTTCAGTTCTCAGTCTCCTTATCCATAAAATGAAAAGATTGAACAAAATGGTCTCTTGGATTCTTTCCAGCTCTATACTCAAGATCTTGCAATTCCTCATACATGAGGTCCATAATCTCCAGATGAAGAAGCTATGGGCCAATACAGATTGAAATGTTTTCCTGCTTTTCTTGGGAGGAAAGGACATGCCTAATGCATAAATATATTTTGCATGACTTCATATGCAAAAGAGTATCATATCTCAATGGGTAAGAAAGAGGTGGACGGAGAGAACTTGGAATGGAAAATACAAAAATTAAGTTTAAAAAAATTCAAGATGGATTACAGTACTGTCCTTGGAGCCAGGAAGAACCAAGTTCAATTCCTACCTCTGACAGATACTGATTATGTGACCCTGGCCAAATTACATAATTTGTCATGCTCCATGAAACTCTGAAAGTACAAATTGCAGAGAAGTAGCAAACCTCATTGGCAGAGGGAATCACCTCGCCAGGAAGTTCCCTATACCCAAAGGCTGAATACTTGTTGACTCTTATCCTTATGTAAAAATATGGAAAAAAAAAAAAAAAAAACCTTGGGAAGAAATGAGGAAGGGAAGAATGAACAAATAAAAGAAGGAAAAGAAAGACAAAAAAAGACAATTTGGGAGCAAAGAATATAGACACTTGGATCTAGGTTTAGAGCTGGAAAGAATCCTATAGAATGTTGAATCCCAACCCCTCATTTGACATGTAAGGAAACTAAGGCATGAGGAGGTTAAGTGTCTTGCCCAGGCAAGATTTCAACACACAACAAAAAGAATAAAATGAAGAGTGTGATAAGACAGTTTTTTTTTCAATCTAGTGGAACAGAAATCAAGAGACAAGGAGAAGAAACTATCTTAAAAGAAAAGGAGTAATGAGGAAAAATGTAAGCCAGAAGAAAACTCAAAAAGTAATAGCCCAATGGTATGCAGGTACTTGGAAAGATATAGAGAATCAAACCTTATCCTTTACTCCAAATTTCCTTGGGGTTTTGCCTCTGCTCACTTAGCTACAAAACGGGTTATATTAACTGGTATGTATGAGCCTCTGATAAACTCCTACTTTGATAAGACCACAGAAGGAGGTGTCCCTGGATTTTGAATACAATGAAAGACTATCATCTCATTTGTATGTTTTGGTTTGTATCCTCTTTCTTTGTATACCCAATGCTAGAAATGTAGTAGATGCTTGCTAAATACTTGTTGACTTCATCTAAGAACCTAAGCCTAACTAGAGAGAGACTCATGAAAAGTTTTGGTCCACAGTTAGATACTAATTTTTGGCCAAGTAATTCGGGCAAGTAACTGCACCAATTAAAATATCAGTAGATTTTAAGTATTGAATTATCCATTATCTACCACATAGCAAGCATTATAATAAGGGAGAGATGAAGTACTAAAGTACAAAACAACCATCACTGACTCATAGCATTTACCATCTTACTGGGGATACTCAAAATAATTAGCTGATGATACAAAACAATGTGTAATGAATTCATTTCTATGTAGCCAAATACCAAAATACATGGTTTAAAAAGAAATAACAATATCAACATTGAATCCAGAGTTTAAAGTTTGCCAAATGCTTAATACAGCATCATTTCATTTGATGTTCCTGGTAATCCAGTGATGTCCTTATTTTACTGATGAAGAAAGATCTGAGAGGATAGGGGACCCAATCGGTTCATATAGTTAAATATCTGAAAGGGGATTGGAACCAGGTTTTCTCGACTCCAAGGCTATTGTTCTAACCAGTTATTCTTCACTGCCCCTGAAGAAATAAGGAAGGAGTTGGGGTGTTCAATAACAGTAAGAAGACAGATGAATTTAAGTTGGAGTTATTCAAGTAATGGATAATTCAATTTTTTTATTATAAAGTCCATGGCTAATAGCTTCAAATGCAATTTCAGAACTTTCTTTAAAATGAAAAAACATTTATTTCTCTAGTTTCCCTTTATTTTCTTACATAACATCTTTTTCCTTACATAACATCTTTTCTCTAAGACACTGATTCCTCCTTGTCATTTAATACCTAATCAATCTTCCATTTTAAATTAAAGCAAAAGAAAAAAATGGAAAAAAAGAAAAAAGCTATTATTTTCCCTTTCCATGCTCAAGGCCCTTTGTGCCTGATAGTACTCTCTGTCTATCCAGACATACAATGCTCCAAGGCTTTTTTGATGCCCTGGGCTCACAGAGTAATTCAGCCCATGACAGAAAGGGAAATTTTCAGTTATTTCATGATGAGTCATTTTCTTTCTGGAAAAGTTTCACTATTCTGTAAGAGCTGACATGTTAACATTTACCTGGTCTCTAAAAGACTTCAAGGCTTTCCACTCAGTTTTGGAGTTCTAAAATGAGATAGACAGGAATAGAGGGACAGAGAAAGGGAAACAAAAAACAGAGAGAGAGACATAGAGGGAAAGACAGAAAAAGACTCATTATTTAAATCTTTGTATAATATAGCCATGCTGAGCACTTATTTACATACATACATATATATATGTATATATATATATATAATACATACATTTGCATCCATGCAACATATGTATAATTTGCTAAATTATTTTGCTAAATGACAGTATTTTAACTGAATTACTCTAAGAGAGAAAAAAGTAATAGGTGGAAATTAAGGAATTTACTTATTAGGGATTTAATTCTGTGGTCTAATCGGGCTGGATTACATATATCTGAGTGAAATGAAAGGAATGTTTTGTGCCTTGAAATTGATTCTTTAGCTCCTCTGAAGTACTACTGGAATTCTTGCCTTATAAATGATTAGGTAGTAAAATTCCATTAGCTCCAAAAATTTACTGGAGATTTAACAGATTTATCCCTCTTTGCCCAGTTCTTTCCCAAAATAAGTCTCATCTTAGAAACTAGAGTTTAATTGTTTTGATGTTAAATAGGATTTCCTTTCTTCAACTAGGAAGAAACCAGTTTTCTTTTCAGTGAAAACTAGTTTGTTTTTTTTTCTATTGGAGAACAATAGGGACATAAATAATAGTGGCAGATCCAGTTAGAGTGTTTGTAGTGGAATAAAATTATTTCCTTCTCATTGAATCTTGTCCTCTCTGCCTTTATTTTTTCCACCACTTTCCTTCTTACAGGACAATTTGTTGTTGTGTTTTTTTTTCCTTGCTTTTAGGTTTCTCTCCATTCTCCCTTCATTTGATGATTCATTTTTTGAATCCCTTTTGATCTTGTTCACTGCCTACCCTCTCACTTTCATCCTCTTTAATTGTCTCCATCTTCCTTTAATTTCATTTAAATTTTTTTAAAGTTTTTTCCCCTCCTGACAGTTTTTGCTGCTTTCAAGCTCCAAGCTCTCACTTATTCAATTTTGTTTTACATCATTTTCTATATATTCTTTTTTCTGGAGACTCATCTATGTTCCTTTCTAGGAGAGACTTTCATTCTTTATACTTCTATTCATTAAAAGGTAAATTCCTTAAGAGCCCATTGTTTTTGCTTTTCTTTGTATTTCCAATGTTTAGCACATAGTAAGCACTTAATAAATAGATGCTTGTTGACTTCATCTTTATCTCCATCAGCTAACAAACTGCCCATCACATGTCACATAGTAGGTACTTGAAGTTGTTGATTGACTGCTATATTTCAGGGCTTCCTCTCCAAATATTTTGATACTAATCATTTCACAAAGGGAAGAGAATCTTTTTTATAAGCCTCAATACAATATCTAAAGACCTTTATAGCAAACTTTTCTCTGTGACAAACTCCCCTACACAATTTAAGAGAGATCTAGAATCAGTAACGGGCATTTGTTCAATTTCATTCAAAGAGGATAAGGGTAATAAATAAGTATTTATATAGTATCTAATAAGCACAATGCATTGTACTAAGTACTTTTAAAATACTGTCTTATTTGATTCTTACAACAATTCTGCACAGTAGGTGTTACTATTATCCTCATTTTAAAACAAGGAAATTAAGACAGAGATTAAATAACTTACCTGGGATCATACAGACACTAAGAATCCAATGCTAGATTTCAACTTGATCTTCCTGACTCTAGGTTCAGCATTCTAACCACTGTATCATTTGGCTCTCTCTAAGGAATAGTCACTGAATTTATTAAGGGTTACCAGTCATGTTCACAGAACACTTTCACATTTACAAAGCACCCATTTTCCCCCTATCTCCTAAAATAAAAGAACCCAACATCTATCCTTGTTTCTAAGGCCAACAATACCAAAAAGGGAAAGGAAGGTAAATAATACACACTCCTCCTTCCAACATGAGAGTAACTAGGAACAAGCCATCACACCAATGAGCAATCAAGAAGCAACCCATACAGTTGCTAAAGATAATATCTAACAACAAACATCAAAATCATGCCAAGTTTTTCTCAGAAAGACTTATGGGAGGCAGTGTAGTTTATAATTTATGATTGAATGAGGAAAGATTTTTGGATAAAAGTCAGCAAAATCAAAAAAAAAAAAACATACACAGTTGCAGCAATATTGAAAGGATGATCAGCTGTGAAAGACTTGGCTACTCTGATCAAGTCAATGATCCAAGACAATTCCAAAGGACTCAAAAGAAAAAATGCTGCTTCCAGAAAGAGAATAATGAACTCTGAATGCAAACTGAAACATGCTTTTTTAACTTTAACTGTATTTTTCTAAAGACTTTGCATATATTTTCTTTTGTAATATGGAAATATACTTTGCACGACTTCACATGAATAACTGATATCATATTGCTTACCTTCTCAAGGAGTAGAGGGAAAGGAAGAAGAGAATTTGGAGTTCAAATTTTTTTAATGAATGTTGAAAAGGATTTACATGTAAATATGTCCAAAAGATAACAGAAAGATAAAAAGAACAAAAATTTTAAAAATAGGAGAAACAGAGACATAGAGACATTGATTGACTTAAGGCCTCCTAAGTTCAAGAGATTCATCAGCTTCAATCTCCTCAGCAGGTATAATTACAAACATACATCACTTTTTTCATTCTTTAAGAGAGATAAAAACTTTCCTCAATCCTATTTTCCAACTTTTTCCTCTCTCTCTCTCTCTCTCTCTCTCTCTCTCTCTCTCTCTCTCTCTCTCTCTCTCTCTCTCTCTCTCTCTCTCTCTCTCTCTCTGTCTCTCTCTCTGTCTCTCTCTCTGTCTCTCTGTCTCTCTGTCTCTCTCTCTCTCTCTCTCTCTCTCTCTCTCTCTCTCTCTCTCTCTCCTTCCCTCCCTCCCTCTCTCTCTTCTCTTCTCTTCTCTTCTCTTCTCTTCTCTTCTCTTCTCTTCTCTTCTCTTCTCTTCTCTTCTCTTCTCTTCTCTTCTCTTCTCTTCTCTTCTCTTCTCTTCTCTCTCTCATTCTACACTTTCCTATCAAGCTTTTAATGATTACACCATCTCTATTTTCTTTTTCTTTTTTTTTAACCACTTCTCATCTACGCCATTGAAATGCAACTTTCCCAAGAACTAGGGTAAAGCTTCCCTCTTTGGAATCCCATGGCCTTTTTTCTTCCCCTTCTTCTACCTCAAAACAACATGAGACACATATCAAATACCAGGTATTCCTTGAAACGTTTTAAGTCCCCCCCCCCTCTGACTTATCTCTTTTGTTTCCCCCATTACCTTCTCTTCTTCCTTTTGGACCCAAAATACAAAAATGTCCCCCAGGGATCTCTACCTGGACGTTATAAAATTCCTTTCTCCATTTTCTGTTTTATCTAATTCAATTCAATTAACATTGTGTAAGGAACTGTGTTAGTTGATGTGGATACAAAGTCAAAAATGAAATGGTCCCTGATTTCAAAGAGTTTGCATTCTATTGAAAAGGAGACGTGATACAACAAGAAGAATGGAAGAAGGGAAAAGTATTATCACCTACAAAGATGTGGAAAAACTTCACAGAGCAGATGACATGCGAGTTGATCCTAGAAGATAAAGATTCTGAGAGGCAGAAATGACAAAGAAGTACTAGCATTGCATAAAAGGGCTAAGAACTTATATATATGCACAGGGATGGAAAATGTAATATCAGGTTCAGAGAATAGCACTAGTCCAACTTAGTTTGAATAGTTTCATATCTTACCTTTAGATGGAAGACTTCACCTTATATTTTCATCCCTAACCTTTCTCCAAAGCTCCAATATTATATTTTAAACTGCCTGAGTATCTCTATCTACATATACTCAAAATACCCCAAACTCAGTGTCTCAAACGAAGGTAGTTTTAGATATATAGAGAAGGGTGAACTGGTCAGTGAGATGACTTGAAATCATACTAAATGAGGATTAACTCAATGCCCTAGAAATTTAACTTGCAAAAGGGAGGAAAAAGAGAAAGTAAGAGGAGCAGGTACTATGATAGATCTTTTGAAGAGTCAGTCAACAAGAATTCATCAAATGTTTACCATGTTCCAGGCATGGAACTGATAAGCACTGAGGATACAAGAAAGAGAGGAGAGGAATAGTCCCTACCTTCAAGGTGCTCATGTTCTAATAAGAGAGAAACAATACAAATAATTATTTACACTGAAGATAATACAAGAGAGAGATTAAAGTAGGACTGGAAAAATTGCAAAAATGAAATTTTAATTGAGACTTGAAGGCAGCAAACAGGTCAGGAAGTAAAAATGAAAATGAAAAGCATTTACAGCCTGGAGAAATAAATGCTCAATGAAAATGCAAAGCCTGTCTAAAAAGTAAGATGTGATATATTTGAACATATTTAACATGTATTAGACTATCTGCCATCTAAGGGAGGGAGTAGGGGGAAGGAGGGGAAAAGTTGGAACAGAAGATTTTGCAAGGGTCAGTGTTGACAAATACTCATGCATATGTTTTATAAATAAAAAGCTATAATAAGAAAAAAATAAATAAAAGATGTGAAATCCAGTCAAGTTAGATTAGTAATATTTCCTGAATCTGATTCTCCCATTTTCCATTCCTGTGTATTTTTATAAGCTCTTTGCCATTCATAGAATGCTAGTACTTCCACATCTCTGCCTCTCAGAAACCTTATCTTTTAGAACCAATTTACATATCATCTGCTCTGTGAAGCTTTTCCATATCCTTGTAAGAGGCAATACTAATTTCTCCCCCCTTTTCCTTGTACTATGTTGATTGTATTGTGTCTCCCTCTCTCTTACAAACACAGAATATTTGTGCAAAAAAACCCTCAGCATCACTGGATGATGATAGTATACATGGAAAGGAGTAAAATTTAATAAAACTAGAAAGTTAACAAAGAGGTCTTAAAAGTCAAACATAGGCTTTTATATTTAATCAGAGAGTTAATAAAGAGTCATAGAATTTTATTAGGATAAATAATAACACCAGTCAGACCTGCATTTTAAGACAATCCAATTTGGTAGGTGAATAGAAGGTGGGATGGATTGTGGAGACATTTGAGAGAGAGACATCAACCAGTAGCCTATTACAATAGTCTAGGACTAAGATAGAATTTCCATGTGAAAAAAAAAAAGTTAACTTGTTTTGCTTGGTCCCAGAAAAAGAACTAAAGCCAACAATGGAAGTTGCCTAGATACAGAGTCTACTCAAAATAAGAAAAAATTTCCTAACAATCAGAGCTATCCAGAAATAGAATGCTACCTGGGAAGGGAATGGATTCTCATTTCTAAAGGCCAAGTGAAGACTAAGATCATCACTAATCAGGTAGGAGAGAGACCCCTATTTCAGGTATGCATTGGACTAGATGAGCTCTGAGGTCCTTTCCCAAAGCTGAGTTTTTTTTTTTTTTAATTCTAAGCTCATCATCTTTTTTGCAACCAGATCTTATAGCTGTGTTAATGAAATTGCCATTTTCCCCATTCACCTAAGCTAAAAATTTTGCAACCATCAATTAAATTCTCCTTTTTCTTCCTACTCAATCCCCTACACACACACACAAATTTGTCTCCAAATGCCACTATTCCCTCAACTTGTAGAATTCCTATTCTAGTTCAGCCCTCATTATTCTCCACTCACCTAATTGGATGCTATTTCAATAGCCTCCTAAATAGTCTCCCTGCCTTTAGTCTTTCCTAGGAGGAAAATGAAGTGCTATGATGGGCAAGAAAATGCTGAGAAGTCAGTTGAAGCACAGATTAGAACTATCACTAATGAGTTTGCTGAGCTCAGCAAGTACTCCAATAGATTTTTTTTTTTAACAGATGATTAGCATGTGCCAGCCATACCCTGGTTTCTTAAAGGGGTAATGCAATTAGATAGTGAGCCCTGATATTAAGTTAGCCTACATACAGTTGCTATGCTGCTAAATTAATTCTGTAACATTAAATAATTCTTACACTCTGAAGATACAAAGAATCTCTTATTAGCATTAGACTTGAAAAGATGTATGTACAATAATACATTAATTCATAAGAAAAATTCACTTTCCTTAGTTCCCTTCACTTTCTCATTAGTTGGTTAAAATCTAGTACTATAATTATAAGATTATTTCCTCAATTATATTCTGAGGTCATGGTTATTTCTGCACACTTTATCAGGAAGATGATCAATCCACATTAATTCTTTTTCTGATTTTTTCTCTATCCTATTTTTAAAACTACTGGTTAAATCAAAGAATATGATCCAAAAAATAGAGCAATATCTATCTTGAATAATGGGAAATTGATTCTTAGTATATGTCATTATAGTAAGTTAGCTTTTGATTTTAATTTACTTTTCTTAAGCAAGTGTAATTGGAAAGCCCAGGAAATTAATGTCTAGCAAATATTTACTCCAACAAATGGGTGCAAACTAGTACAACTACATGGGGCACAGACCTATCTCTAGTATAGCATCCCCCTCATCTCTGAGTTCCCATGATTCTATAGAGCAAAATGAAGAATTGCCACCTCATCTTTCATTGCCCAGCTGCAAAATGATCTCTTTCCTCCAGGAAACTCCTATTCTATCGAGACATATTTAATGTATAGTATATATAACCACTAATCTTCCCTACTACACTATAACTTTCTCAAGGGCAAGGACTCCATGCTACACCACTGAGCCAAGTCAATGTGCTTTGAGAAATAATTATTCAGAAAGGCTTGGAGAGACTTGCATGAACCAGAAGATCACTGTACACTTCAACAACAATGCTGTATGAAGATATATTCTGATGGAAGTGGATATCTTCAACATAAAGAAGATCCAACTCACTTCCAGCTGATCAATGGACAGAAACAACTACACCCAGAGAAGGAACACTGGGAAGTGAATGTAAATTGTTAGCACTACTGTCTATCTACCCAGGTTACTTACACCTTCAGAATCCAATACTTAACGTGCAACAAGAAAATTGGATTTACACACATATATTGTATCTAGGTTATACTGTAATACATGTAAAATGTATGAGATTGCCTGTCATCTAGGGGAGAGAGTAGAAGGAGGGAGGGGAAAATCTGGAAAAATGAATGCATGTTATAAAATGTTATAAAAAATTACTCATGAATATATACTGTCAAAAAATGTATAATTATAAAATTAATTTTAAAAATTCCTTGAAATAAAATAGAGAAATATAAAGCCTGTGAAAATAAAAAATGGCATTTATCATTTGTCTATCCCCTATGTGATGCAGCTAGTCCAGCCACAGAGTGCATACTAACCCATAACTAAATTTCCCATCCTTCTCTGCTCCCATCATTGATGCTATTTCCATTCATTCACCATGTATTTGAGCACTTGCCTTTTGGAAGGCAACAAGAAATCAAAAATCTAAACTGGACTAGCTGACTCACATGAGGGATAGACTAGATATAAATAACACCTTTTATTTGTACAGAGCTTTGTATTTCTCAAAGCACATTGACTTGGCTCAGTGGAAAAAATACTGGATTTAAAGGAAGAGGATTGAAGTTCAAAACATGGCCCTCCTTAATTTCTAGATGACCTGAGAAGAGGTAACTCTCTTATTTAGAAGTCAGATTCGTCATGCATAAAATAAGACAGCTGAGCTCATGCTAAGGTCCCTTTAGTTATTAAATCCCATCATCCTTTAATCTTACTTGATCCTCACAACTGTGAGATAGACATTATTATCCCCTTCACATAGATGAGGTAATGAAGTTACAGGCGGTAACTTTGCCCAATGTTACTAGTAGCTACCATGGCCTTGGTCACATGAGCCTCATAGTCTATTCAGTCCCACATGTACCTATAAAGTAGGACACAACATCTTTCCTCCAGGAGGAGGAAAGTCCACCTTTCCATGTATGGACCCTCATTGCTCCTAGAAAAAGTGAGGCAACTTACTGTCCTGTGGGTCCCCTAACTTTCTCTGGAAATATCTAAACCAAAACATCCTTTCCTGGTGAAAACTCCTCTGTGGGTATGGTATCCCACATCATAAGCTTAGTATCCTGAAGGCAAGGACTCCACTTTCACATTTGAATCTTAACTTTATTAGCACAGTACTTGGCAGATAGTAAACACTTGTTATATTATCTTTATTCATATTTGAGTTATTTATAATTATTAAGTCTCATTAGGACCAGGCTTCATTAGAATTCATGCCTTCAGAAGGGAAGAAGGATAATGAAGAGGAAATAAGTGCAAAGCCAAAAATATCTGGATTCAAATCTCATCTCTGATATATGCCAGTTGAGTGCCCTGGAGTAAATCATTTAATCATATCATAGTGTTTCAATATGTCTTTAGGATTATAAATTGCAAAGCAGGTGCCTAAGCCTTGTCAGGAGAAATATTTGAAGCCGCTAGAAAGTAGACAAATATGCCACTGAACTTATAGTTTGGAATACCCAAGTTTAAATTCAGCCTCAAAAGTTCTTAGCTATGTGATGTTGGGCAAGTCACTTAACCTCTGTTTGCCTATGGATCACTGCCTTACCATGGCACAGGGGCTTATGTAGCTTAATGAAACTACTAATTATTTTGTGCAGGATTATAGAAGACGCAGATCATAGCAGAGAGTTTTGACAAAAGGTGATCCATTGAAGATGGAAATGGCAGAGCAATCCAATATCTTTGCCAAGAAAACCCCATGGACAGAGAGAGGTCTCTACGGTCACAAAGAGAGGGACATGACTGGAACAAGTCAACAACAACAAATAACAAAAGAAATCTTGGGTCCAATACCAAAACAAACAAACAAGTAAGTCATGACTCTTTTGTTAAACACTGCATTCACCTTAACATCAGTGAGTTAATACCTTTTCCTGATTCCACTAGAGAAGTTCTGTTTAATTGATTATTAATAACAATATGAATAACTAAAATTTTATAGTGTTTCAAGGGTTACAAAGAACTTTACAAATATTATTTCATTTAATTCAAAATGTACTATCCTTCTACACTTGCAGAAACTATGGGATTTCTGCATTCAATTCAAGCAAAGAATCTGTGAAAGGAAGCTTTAGTTTAAAGAGATGGCAGGAAATTACATATGGAGAGACACATACATATGGTGCGGTGGAAAAGGCACTGGGCCTGGAGTTAAGATTAGAATTTAAATTCAAATTCAGATACTTGCTAGCTAATGCTGAATAAGTCTCTTAACCTCAGTCTCAGTTTCCTTATAAAATGATAATAGCACCTACCTTGAATGGTTTGTAAGGATCAAATGAGATAATACTTGTAAAAAAAAAAAAAAAAAGAAAAGAAAAGAAAAAAAAAAAGTGTTTAGCATAGAGTCTGACACATAGTGGGCCCATAAATGCTTGTTTCCTTTC
Source organism: Sminthopsis crassicaudata (assembly GCF_048593235.1). Lineage (NCBI taxonomy): Eukaryota > Metazoa > Chordata > Mammalia > Dasyuromorphia > Dasyuridae > Sminthopsis > Sminthopsis crassicaudata. The sequence continues at coordinate 81,373,940 of NC_133621.1, read as the reverse complement.
TTTTCCATTATCCTAAATTAAAGCACGTGCAAATGGAATATGAAAATTGATTATAATATCTAAAACAGTATAGATCAGAGTCAGAAGAGAGCTCAGAAACTTTCTAATGCAATGTCATAGTCAGAAAATATCAGGGCCAAAATTAAGGAAAGTGTAAGCTCCTCACAGGGAGGTAAAACTGTTCTTCCTCTTGGCCCTGTCCCCATCACAATATGTTACATATGATGAGTACTTAATAATGGCTTACTGAAGGGATATTTTCCCTCCATTTCAGATATAACCATGAAAATATGGTATTTCTTCCTATTAATGAGCCCAAACCTTGTTGATTTGGTCCAATATAGATTTACCTAACCTAAGTTCAATTGGATCCCTCACTACAGCTAAGCAACCTTTCAAATCTTCATTAATCATTTATCTATCCCACTCACTGCAGCAGCCATCTTCTCCTCTTAATCTTTCTAGTACTCCCAACCCGTTTCCCCTTAGCTAAGGATTTCACCTTAACTTCACTGAAAAATATCAATGGCATGTGCCACAAACTTCATTTTTCTTTTTCTCATCTCACATTCCCCTGACTTTATTCCCCCCTCCCAATCTCCTTATTCCTCTAATCTCAGATGAAGTTATATCAAGATAGTTTCTCCTCCCATCTTTTTCAGGAGATTGGCACTGATATCAACTTTTTTCTACATATAATCTTTATTCAATCTACTGTTTACTTCTCTTCTTCCTACAAATACTCCCAAGTCTTCTCCATTCTCAAAAAAAAAAAAAAAACCCTCACTGAATCCTAACATTGCTGCTAGTTATCATGCTCTTTCTTCCCCTTCCCAGCTGACCTCCTTGAAAAAACAGTATCTTCAGTGAAATTGCTTTCACTCCCCCATGATAAGATCCTGACTTCCAATATCCTCACTCAACTAAAATTGCTTTAAAATTGAGAAATTCAATGACCTTTTTTCAATATTCATCTTTCTTGAGTTCTATATAGCATCTAACATGGTTCACCACCTTCTCCGAGATAGCTCCACTCCCATGTTTTGTTAAGACTGTTCCCTCTGGATTCTAACCACTTCTCAGCCTTCTTTGCTGTGGATACCCTTCCAGTATCTGCCATGGGACCTCTTTTCTTTTACTCTAAAGAAGATCATTTAGTGATAGCAAATTCCATGAATTCATCTATCATCTCTGTGGAGGTGAACAAAAGACAGAGGTCTAGATATATAGATAGATGTCTCTATCTACATATAATTGACCTTAATCTATCTCCCAAGATCCATTCAGCATCATCAACTACCTACTAGATGTGTTAAATAGGATGCCTAATAGGCATCCATTTGTGTCACAGATGGGAACTAGAATCTTGGTGATGCTAAGATAGGGTAAAGTACAGAAGGAAAAGGGAAATCCTATGAAACATTACTGTTGCAATCGAGACTTCATAATCCCCTTCCACTCAAATGATTTCCCACATGGAGAAAAATATATCTTTTCCTCCAAGTCAGTTTCATGTAGCCAGGATCAGGTGGTCAGGAAAAGCCTTTACTTTAGGCACTGATTCATGCTGACTGGTAAAGAGATATCCAAAGAAACATTATGATGATAATTAGCCATCAATTATAACAACTCACAATTATATAACTTTTGGGTTTATGACATGCTTTCCTTACAAACAATCCTATTGTGTGAGTGCAAGTCACTCAGCTAAATTAAGTGACTTGCCCAACAGTAAGTATCAGAGCCAGGATCAAACCTAGACTTCAATTCTGAAACCAGCACTCTTTCTGCTTATGTCCTGTTGTAGGCAAGAGCAAGAGTTAGATTGAAAGATGATTCAGGAGAAATGATTGTGTCTAAAATTTATATTTTTAATTTACTTAATAGAGACCAAAAGCCTGGCAAAGACATCCTCTTATTAAAGAAAAATAATAATGAGGATAATAAAACAAAGGAACAAATAAACCAAAACAATAAAATCCACTGAAAAGATAAAGGAAATTGTAAAACTTAAGCCTAGGAGACTGTGCTCCTCAACATTCAAAATGCATTTGTTTGTGTTCAGTTCTGACTGCCATATTTTAAGAGTCCTGACAAACTCATGAGCATCCAAAGTAGAGTAACCAGGATGGCGATGGCCTCTGGGTCACTGCTGTTTCAGAACAATTGGGCATGTTTAGCCTAGAAGAAAAATAGGAGAGAGATATCTCACTTTGTGCACTTTATAGGCTATAATGTGGAAGAAGGGACTAGTTTTCCTACCCTTAGCCTCAGGAGGCAGAGGCAGGAGGGATGGATGCAAGTTACAGAGAGTCTCATGTAGGCTTCCTATAAGAAAAGAGTTCCAAACAATTAGGAATGAATAAGCTCTCAGGAGATACTGGGTCACCCCTCACAGGAGCTAACTAAGCCAAGCACATTCCCAGCACAGTGTGTCGAGCAGATTGGAAGACCGCTTGTTCTAAAATTTGTAAAGATGATTCTTGACCAGCTACAGATTGGACTGTTGTTCATCATTAT